>NC_067239.1:15617239-15920810 GCF_019924925.1 Ctenopharyngodon idella | reverse complement strand
TGGTAGACTCGCAGTGTTCTGAAAACCTACTAAAAATCAACCATTATTTTTGCAATTCTATTTGGTGAAGCAATCACACATTTCATCCTTAACATTACAAAAAGTCCTGTTCACACCAACACGAATAGTCAGGCACATTTATTTGGTCTGATTTACGAATGCGTCTGTTCAGATCAATGCATAAAAAAGGTAGATGATAGGGCTGTGACAGTGGCAGTTTTTTTACCACCGGCGGTGGTACGGTGGTTGGAGGTAAATAAATATATATATATATATATATATATATATATTTTTTTTTTTTTTTTAACACTTCCATCAGTGAAACGACATACTACAGCCAGTAAAACATTGAAATTAATATCAGTAAATAATGGTAATCTAGCTAAATAATAAGAAAGTTAAACATTATTTAAAAAACATTCATTTTTTATTTCCCCACAAAGGTCTGAAGAGTGAATTTTATCACATTTAGGCGATGTTTGATTTTGCGCTGCCAGAGAAAGCGAAACTAAAATCACCGGCGTGTGTGAAATGCGCTATACAAATAAACTTGATGTGCCTTACCAAGTCTAATAACATGCACAAACTGTGTTAAACAGAATTTGACATGCAAGCAAAAAGGTATCTGTCCAACAGTGTTTTTTCTATTTTACCACAGTAAAGAACGCAAATATAATAGGCCTAATTAAAAGTGAACCAAAGGAAGAAATGTTTATAATCCCCTGCGAAAATTGGTGAGACGTGAGTGAAGATTTGGGAAAAGAAACAAGAGATTCAATGTCCAGTGGAATAACTAATGGAATAATGTTGAATTTACTGAAAATAGGGTGTCCAGATCGCAAAACAGAATACAAATCCGACAAAGCTTAAATTAGGAGCTCACGTACCTTTCATTCGGCATAAATTTAAATGTTTCCATGACATGACTGTAACAGTCAATTGCTAACCTCTTATTTCTTTTGTAAACAAAGTTTTGTGCTTCGCTCGGGTTATAAAATAACATGCAAATACAACAAAAAAAAAAAAAAAAAAAAAAAAAAAAAAAAAAGTGTTTAGGTGTATCACCGCCAGCGCTACTCAGCCAGCGCGGTGGCGCTCTACCTCCAGGGTGGTGCCGGTTGTCAAGTTTACCGGCACAGCCCTAGTAGATGAGCAAAATAAAAATGCAAATTCACTCTCTGATTAAAAATGCAAATACCCCTGTTACACCATTACACAAAGTGCTGTGCAACTTTCTGTTTCTAACACTCGCTTGTCATGAAGAAGAAAGGAACAGTCAAACAGTATTTACACAATTTCAAACATCTCTTTGAATTTTTTGTATTCACTATGGTGTTTATCAAACCAAATACAGAGACAAGAGAGTAGGTTCCAAATTCTTCCTCTGCTATTCACTGCTGCTTAGCAAAACAGTCTTTTCATAAGCACCACCAAGTTGTGATTTTATGTAGCAGCAGCATTCTGGGCATGTGACCAAAAGCGCAAATCTTACTGGTTGTCCAGACTTCCTCCCAGTGTGATGTAATAGATATTAGAACACAAATAAATTCTGTCGCATTAATGGTATGCAAATGTTTGTGTCAGTCTGAGCAGTTGCATTAACAGCCGTTCATTCTATTTAAATGTTACCGCACCAATTTTGCACCGAACACTCTTGGTATGAACAGGCATTAACTGGTTACTAGGCTTCCTGTGATAGTCTGTGTTACCGGTGTTCAGCCGCAACACCGGTTACATTATTAAATCATCATTATTACATCATTATTAAAACTTGCATTCCCCTGACTGCACGGACAGTTGCCTGGCCTTACAGAAGAGCTCAATGATAAAATACTGGACAGGGATCTTATTAACTCCAGCCCATGGGTCGTCACTACCTAGGGTCAAACCTGCAAATGTCAAGGAACCAACCTCAAAATCCAGGCTATAACCAGCAGTTCTGTTCAAGCCTGTGATTCACATCTGACTAATGATGACCACAGAAACACTGCACTGTGGCTACCATTCTTTGATTATTCAGACTTCCCAAAGGAATTTTTTGTCATGCTCTTTACAGCGAGACCAGACGATTGTGTTTTTTGATGAAGCAATCTGTAAAGCAGTATGATGTAACAGTAATACTGCAATTTTGACTTTACTCAACATGATTCTGCTGAAGCCACTGTCCACAAAAACTCCCAGCACGTAACCATCCGCATATCCTATTTCAAATGCTGCTGTTGAAATCATGTACTTTGTCATTAGTTATGAGATAATGAAATGGATTCAGGTTTAATATTTTATATTTATATTATAGTTTCAGAACTATTGTGAAAGACAAGGTTAACAGCAGCACAAGTACACAAAATATACAGTCAGTAGACACAAAACCAGAAGAAAAGGTGGGGTAGACATACCCGAGGGCCATAGAGCTTAGGGAGGGAGGGTTGTGTCAAACTGAACGGTGGGCCAGCAAGGTCGGGTCACGTCCAATCTGAGGGAAAAAAAACAAAACAAAAAAAAACAAAGTTGCATTAGTTCATTAGGCAGCAAATGAGCAGGAAAAACATTCAAACAGAATAAAGGGATCAGAAACAAACCCACTTGCTCAAATGTGTCACACGGACATGTGCTACATGACAAGTACAGTACAGCACAGCAATTTTAGACATGTGAAAATGGAAGTTGCATTCCTGTCTTTTCCTCTCAAACATAAAAAATGTGTGCTTGAGGGCGATGGGCCGCCCAAACCAGGTCTGGTGGCGTCTGACTAAACCTGAGCCAAGACTGCAGAACTCTTCCTAGGTGGTAAGCTACAGATTATCTTCCACCATCCCTCCCTCCCTCCACCCAGCCATTCATCCATTCGTCCAAACGACGGTTACGTAAACTCGGTTGCACACTATCCCCTATACACAAGTGCAGAAAGGTCCGCCACAGCTAAAACAAAAACCACATGGGCTGCCAAAGACTTATTTATAGAAGTGTTAAGTGTTAGGCAGACTACCTGCGTCTCATTAGCTATAATTACTACTCAGGGCTCTTGCTGCGCTCAATGACACCAAGGCTCAATCACTGGGGCGGATAAATGTGCGTATTTACACTGTGCATTAAAAGAGCCAAACAGACCACACAGAAAACCCAAGAGAAACAACTTGTGCTTTTTCTCTCTGTCTGTCTTTTAAAACCCATTATGTGTTAGTGAAACTATCTTGTGGAGAATATCTGCAAACACTCATACATATACACATGCAGTAACCAGGCATTCGTGACATAACCAACTGTGTTTATTAGAAGTAGGGATGCTCCGATCGATCGGCCTATAATCGCACTCTATGACTCGACTGGTAGTCACTAAATTTGGCCGATCTCATGAAGCATTCGCAACTTGATTACGTAAAACTGCCATGGACTGACACCAGCACATGCTACACATGTAAACAGTATACAGATGACATTTTTCTTTGTTACTCTGCAAAACATTAGTAAGCCATAGTAAATTGCACATCTTTATTTAGAGCAGGTTGTCTCCATTTAAACGAGCCCACACACAATGTAACATGATGAGTAGATCTTAAGAAAATCCTGACAGAGCGACATGACATACTGCTTGGCTAAAGCTATAGGACTTTCGGGATTCGATTGTGTCGCGATAATGACACAGTGTTTTCCAATGTCATTTGAAAGTTTATCCAATGGAAACAGGATCTCGAGTATGGTGGGTAGGGACGATGTGTCAAGACCAATAAGACACTGTTTTATAGCTGGAGGTCGCTTGGATTGGATCGATCACTCAGATTGACAGGTCTTGATTTACCGTGAGCTAGAGCTGCACGATTAATGGTAAAAAGATTGCGATCTCTATTCAAACACCCATGCAATCTTATTTTATTAATGACAACGATTCGCCCATGTCTTTTAAACCTTTGCCAAAATCATACCAGAACATTCATACCTGTGTTCGTGCTGCCACGCTGATCCAGAGACAACTATCTTGAACCACACAGTAGTTATTTCTGTGTTACAAATATTCAAATTATTACAGAAGTACTGAGAAAAAAAAGTTTACAGTTAGGACATAAACACTTGTGTACGATAGCAATCAAAATATGGTTTGCTCTATTTTGATCGCTATCATACACAACAGTGTTTATGAAACTAACTTGGCACTTCAAATAACGGTTGTATAAATGACATCGTTATGCCACTTTCTTAAAAATTTCAAAGGTTTTTTTTTTAACATTACCACTTGAAATCATTAGGTATGCCACTTGAAATCATGTGAAATCAGTAAAAATGCTTTCAGCGTGTCAGGGGTTAACAGCGACAGTCAACAGAGAGCTTAAACCCAAAGTATACTTCGATCATCCGCGTTCGTACACCGCCCGCATGACGTAATTTGCAAAAGCGCATGCGCAAGCAGGACAGAAGCGTCCACTAAGTGGCAATACGCACAGTACTGAGCACAGTGTGTGCAGTTGTCGAAGAGTGTGGAAAGAGCGATTTAAAAACAAGACTAGTAAACTTAAGCCCGTTTCACACTGCAAGCGTAAGCAGCGCGTATTTTTTTCGGCGTGCATGTTAACCAACGGATGCATTCACAGTGGCAGCAGGAGCGTCGCGTAAGCAGCAGTAAAGCAGGGGTTTCGGCGCCGAGTCTATTTTCGCTGCGCCGCTGACGCTCAATTAAAGTGAAAGTACACTTTTGATGGACAAAATAAATATAATTCCACACAAAAAGTGTTCAAATGCACAGAATAAGCATGTCTAGTGTGTTTTAACAAGAATTTGAGTATGACAGAAAAGAAAATTAAGAATCAAAAATATTTATAGAAGATTTACTCATTTAAACTTGTTTTTAATTATTCAGTTTGGGTTAAAGTATGGTGTATTATAAAAAACTAAAGTAAACTAGCCAGTTTGATATATAAACAAATATGATATATAAATATTCTTTTAGTTATTACACAGACAGATATATAGGCTGCAGCATACCCAAATCAAACCAGAGTTTGCTGTCTTTTTTCGCCGAGTTTGCTGTCTTGTAAACATGTGCACGCGGCAGATGATAAAACACAAAGCTTACCTCATTCTTGTGCAGCAATGGATGACACGAGGCTTTTATTTATTTATTTTTATTTATTTATGTGTTTATTTACGTTTATATGCGAATGTTGTATACAAACTTTCAAGACTATCAAGTTTATAAATGACCAACTTGTAATTTTTTTTTATAGTTGTCTTTGTAAAGAAATGCTCACTTTATATGTAGCTTCGAGCCGCTGCTGTGACGCTGTACTAACGCTTCCAGTGTGAATACTCGCGCGTCTCTGCAGCTGCAGTGACGATGTAGTTACGCTCACGCGCTGCTCACGCGCCACTCACGCTTGCAGTGTGAAACAGGCATATTTCTCCATCGTTTTTTATTCTTGTTCTCTTGGTGTATCTTCTGAACTATGTTGCAATGGTGGATGCACTATTTTTCTTCTCCGACCCTGCCCAGCGAATGCTCCATTGATGACATGATGTCGGGTAGAGTATAGAAAAAAAAATTGTAATGCGCATGTATCGAACTAAGTCATCAGCGGTTGAGTATACTTTGAAAGATGCACGGACACGAGTGTGTGTCCTGGCGCGGAAAGTGAAGTATACCCAGGGCTTTACATATCACTTATATACTTAACTATAAACACAACTTGAATTATCAGGATCGCTATCTGCCGATCATGATAAGAAATTGTTAGTCGGTACCGGCTGCAAAAATCCTGATCTGAGCATCCCTAATGGGAATACTTGCCAAAAAAAGGTATTTTGAGATAATTTTGTGTGTATGTGTCTGTTCAAGCGCAAGGACATGCAAAAGAGAACTCAGTTTGGCGTTTCAAAACGTATCTGAAAGGCTGCTCTCTGTGTACACACAGAAAACCGCACGTGTGTACCAAATTTATTTCTTTCATGTGTTTTTGCACTTGAATGTTTAAATGATAAACTTTCACTCTGTGATGGTTAAACTTTGCAATTAATCCACGAGTCACATGTGTGTGGAACAGTGGGAATCACTAAAAGATGCCATAACTTTTTAATTTAGTTTAAACTGAATAATCAATTACTCATTTATATTAGAGTACTTCCTGAAGCAGATGATCAGAGAAAGCAGACTGCAGTAGCAACTATCAGCCAAGTACAATGACACACACACACACACATTCACAACCAATCTTCCCCTTCTTAGGCCACACGCGAGATACGAATAGTTCATCTAACTTCCTGTTACACCCAAACAGCCACAAAAAAAAAAAAAGAACTAGACACTCACCAAGCTTCACCTTCAAAAAAAAAAAATCTCACAGCCTATATACACACACACACATTTACAAAAGGCTTCACATATAAGACCCTCAAATATTCTCACACATAAGCATTCACGTCTCTCACTTACATAAACACTTTTCTTTCAAGTCATTAAGACAGTCTTTATGAGTGATAAAAACCCCAATAGAACACAGACACATAGAGCTACTTTCCCAGGACAAGGAGGGGCTTGTTTTCTTTGGCAAGGCCAAGGGCCAGAGCCTGAAGCCAAGCAGTAACAGAGGAAAGACAGAGTGTCCAGAGAGTTAACTTGAAGAAAAGAACACACACACCACAGAACAACAGTGTAGGAACACCTAAAAATAAGTGTACTCATCCACACTTTTTGACTATAGACTGCTAGACTAGGCAGATATACACACAACCACAATATACCAGTTTGGAATGTGGTGATTTTATTTCCTTGGGTCAAATGCCATTCTAAGCCTTGCAGTTCTATTCCAAGTACACACTTTGGTGACGCAGTGATGCACGGGCTGTTGGGTAGTAGTCTGTCATGAAGTCACAATGGTTGAGAGAAGGGATGGGCATTTTTGTAAATTTTTCATTTCGTGTCTCAAAAACGAGTATTTGGGGGCGGGGCATGTCCATCATGGTGATAATGAAAATATTTTAATTAAAACACTGTTACTAAAATTAATGTTAACAAATAAAAATATGACATAAAAATATGTCTATCAAAATATGAAAATATGACCAGAAAAATAACACTGAAAATAAATCAATGCATCAATGTTTTCAAAATATAAACCTCTAAAAGGAACAGCTGCCTGAGGTGAGGCTGAAGAGTGAATGAACACCAGTAAACTGAAACCCATTCTAACTGACACGTCCTATATGAGATTAATCAGATATACTAGATACACAACATAAATGTAACATTACAAGTTGTATCTGCACAAAAGGAAATGCAAGAGCAATCAATATTTTTTATATTTACATATAAAAATCTCAAGTACAGCAAAGTAAAAACAGTGTTGTTGTTTTTTTTCAGGCCTGAGAGAAGGTGAGACAGGGACATGTAAATTTCAATGATGACTGCATGTGGTGCAATAATGACAAGAGTCCCGCTGACTGATCTGGACAGCAGATCACTGCCTAGAGGGGAAATCTTTCTGTCAAACTCCCATCTATACATGCACAAGAATGAGGAAGAGCAGGGTCTGACAAATAAAAACAGGTCTATCTGTTTTCAAAGAGGTGACAGATCAGGAAGTGTTGATTACGATATACACTGACATAGATGTGTGACAAAACATGTGAGATAAGACAGCTAAATTTTAGTCATTTCCTTTTTTCCTGAATGCAGTGAATAGTGTTGTGCATATTTTATTTATTTTTTCCACAAAGCATTAAAAAAAAAAAAAAAAAAACAGGAACAAAAATTAACAAAAATAATGACTTTATTCAACAATTTTCTCTCTACCCTGTCATTCTCCTACACAGTTTACGTTGAAGACACATTGCAGAGCTTCCAGGTTCTACGTCAGAACGCAGACTCTGTACTGACCGGCTCCTGCGTCAACATCACACGCATGCGCCGTGCTGCTCACGTGAACAGCGTCGGCCAATACTGAGCCAGCATTCGGACGCAAACATGGAAGCGCTGCACTGCGTTCACTACGTCAACTGTGCAGAAGACTGACAGGGTACAAAAGAAATTGTTAAAGTCCTTATTTTTGTTTTGTTTTTGCACACAAAAAGTATTCTTATTGCTTCACAACATTAAGGGTGCATTCACACTTGTAGTTCGGTTCGATTGGTCTGGACCAAAGAAGAAGAAAAAACATTTAGTCCTGGTCCGATTAGCGTTTAGATTGGCAGTTTTATTACCGAACCAAAAGATACTGAACCTAAAGGCACAGGGATACGTTCACAACCTGATTGGTCGGATTTTATGATGTATTGCCAATTCTGAGACGGAACTTACCGAACATCCAAAACAATGCTGTGTGCTAAAGTAAATGCGCTTGTTGTGTGTGCGTAGCCTGCATATGATAGTATTTTGGCCAGCTGGGAACTCGTGAAGAGCTTATAAAATGTATAAAGGAGTCAAAACAGCGGCGGGAATCCATCCGTCACACACACAAAGGATCTGCTGCGTGGGAGACTAGCGTCTGTTTCCTGTCATGGACAAACTCGCGACTATGACGAAAAACCGATATGCGTGAGGATTCTGTCATTTTTAGGGTATCATCTTCCTGTTTTTGATTCGATTACATGTCTTTGGTCCGTGTTGCGTTCATATATCATTCGAACCGCACCAGAGTTCGTTTGGAAGCGGACCGAGACCCATCTTTTCAGCGGTTTCGGTCCGCTTGTTTGGTGCGCACCAGGGTTTGGATGGCAGCGTTCACACATGTTCAAATGAACCGCACTAACAGAGCAATCGCACCAGGGTTCGTTTTAATCGAACCAAACATGACAAGTGTGAACGCACCCTAAAGATGTTTTCACACTTGGTCCTTTTCAGGGTTCTGAGCGCGGTTCGCGTGATTTTTGGCCCACTGGAACACTCCAAATGATCACAGACCCCTTAAAAACGAACCAAACCGAGACCATCTCGGGAGGTGGTCTGAGTACGGTTCGATTTCATCTTACGGTACTGGCTCAGCTGGCTCCTTTTTCACTTGTTTCACCACTTGGTCCACTTAAAGGGGTCTGAGTTTGGTCCTTTTAAAGAGAACTCAAGTGTGAAAACACCCTAAAGTTGAACCACTGTAGTCACATTGACTATTCAACAATGTCTTTACTACTTTTCTGGACCTTGAATGTGGTAATTTTGTTGCTTTCTATGGGAGAAAAAAAACTCTCGGATTTCTTCAGAAATTTCTTAATTTGTGTTCCGAAGGTCTTGCGGGTTTGAAACCACATAAGGGTGAGTAATTAATGACAGAAACTTCATTTTTGGTTGAACTAACCCTTTAATAATAGACATCTGCAGGAGACAAAAATAAGGTCATAAATGACAACAGTCATTTTCTTCCATACAGCACCTTGAACGACAATGCAAATAAGCTCCAGAGAACATAAAACAAACTCATTCTTCCCATAAGAGCTGATAAGAAACCTTTATAGACCAACGTTCAGACACACATATGCAAACAAAATGCTATGTTGCTAAGGCCAAGCTGGTTGAAGAAAATGAACCAGCCAAATAGGTCATTGCTCTGACCTTCAACCCTGAAACTCTCCTATAGCAAGATTAAACTTTTAGTTTCTCTCATTTAGACTATGGCTTCGGCTTTGCTTTTACCCAGAGAGTTGTGCAAGTCCTCTTATGATTAACAAAACAAAAACAAAAATCATGTAGACTGACAGACAGATTATAGGTTGGCAACAACTGCTGACTGCACTAGGGAGAGAAACAGTTCAGTCTGCTTTTATCTATCCTTTGTAAATCTCCCTCTCTCTCATATGCTGATATTAGTAAGAGTAATCCCATGTCCTTGTCTTAACTATGGAGAAAGTACCAGACGGCAGAGATCATGCAAGCATGCATGAGATCAAAACATGAGCCACAGGGATTAATTATGGGGAGGGGGGAAATGCCACTCTGTTGGGCAGAGAAGAAAATGACTGGTCAGGGTCGGACAGAACCGGCAGCCTGCCTGGGCATTAATAATGCACTCTGTTCCCTGTGCATGCTGATAGAGTTTCCCCTACTGCAGTACTTCATACCAGCACCCACTGCAAACTTCAGCATATCACAGCAGGGCTCAACAATAAGGTAGACCGATGCTCCAGGCCAACTGATAAATCAGATCAGAACTTTATGACCAATTTCTACAGATTTTTTTTTTTTTTTCTTCAACGGAGCACATGCATGCAGATAATCACGTTAAAGTGCATGTGCAATGCAAAACCCAGCTGTCAATCTTGCCAGCTTATCCATCTATGAATTCCTGGGATTTGTCCCTAACAGTTTACATTTTTACAAATAACCGTCACATCATTTGTCCGCACTTACAACAGAGTCTTTTATCTAGAAGAATGCCGTGTTAATTTTCTTGGCAATCTCAGCAAGACAGCTGACAGCAGATCTGCGGTGTCACAACTGCGAGCTCTAAGCACAGTAGGCGTATGGAAAATATGGTCATGACAGTCATCCGCAGCGTTCGCTGGTCCGCCGAATACAAGACTCTGTGTAAGTTCACTTAGCAAATGCAGTTACGTAACACTCCTGAAGGGCACAAATGGCCAGGGGCAAAAAGATGTTTGATTATTTCATTTCTTCTTGGAAAAAAGATGGGCCATTAAAATGCCCCTTTCATTTGGGTTAAAATCCAGCTCTGTAAGGTCTGAGTTCCAAAATGCCCACATGCATTAATTTGCCACCTACACTAGACTGCCCGGCCCCACTCCTACAAGACCCTTTATACTGCACCAAACAACAGATGACTAGAAAATCAAAAGAATCACTGTTCTTGTTTCATTCTTACATGACAAAAAAAGTAAAGCAACAAGGTTCTCACAAGAAAAAAACGTGAGGAACATGCCATGTAAACAAGCAAAACATGGCTGTAATGTAAACTGGCCTATATTATGTTTTCTAATTGCAGTTGTTGTTATTATGCCCTTAATAATGTATTAAACAAGAAGAGGGTGTTCATGAGGGTGTAAAAACACTGCCACCTCAGGCACATTTAGATTAAAATTAGGGTGGAGGAGTCGCAAACCAATTCATCCCTTTCCCCTCCCTCCTAAATAACAAAACGATCCCATGGGATTATGACTATTTTGCACTGTATATCTCTTTCATTTATTTGAAACTAATTAGCAAGGGGCATTAGTTACAGTGAAGAGGTAACACATCTTAAACAAGGTAATTTACTAGGTTATCAATGCAAATAGCAAAGTACAGTTAGTGGATTTTAGTTTCGCTTTCTCTCAACGCAAAACCAAACAGCCTAAATGTTTTGACCCTGCAGAAGATAAAATTCACTCTTCAGACCTTTTACAAGTGTCAGTTGCTTTGGAACATCAGGAGAAAAAAATGAAAGACATGAGAAAAGAGATGGTCTCTTTCCTGCTCATGTCCTACATCCCTTTCAAAGCGCAGAGCGGTATGATGCATCTTTATGGGGAAATATAAAACGAAGGTTTGTTTAAACTAATATTTAACTTTCTTATATTACTTAAGCTACCATTATTAACTTATATTTATTTCAATGTTTTACAGGCTGTAGTGTGTTGTTTCACTGACGGAAGTGCTTAAGTAAACATGTTTGTTATGAAATGGATGTTTATAACAACCCTCATATATAGCAAGCCTCGTTTATTTTATTTTTTTTTTTATTTCAAAATGTACGCTATTTAATATATATTACACACGCACTCAATTATAAACGCTGCTGTTCAGATGTTTCAGGTCATTAAGACTTTAATTTTTTGCCTCTTATGCTTACCTAGGCTACATTTATTTGATCAAAAATACAGTAAAAACAATACTGTAAAATATTATTGGGTCATTCTGTGTCAAATCAACCAAATTTCCAAAACTTCCCGGCTGAAACTGGGGGGTAAAGATGACAATTTTCAGGCAAATTACAGGAGGGTAAAAATGACTTTAGAAAGATGGCAGCATTTTATTTGTACACCGAGATTGGTAGGTCTATTAGTACAATCCGTTGATTACAATCTTTGTTGCATTATATGCCAACGGTGACAGTTCAAAAATGGGAAAAAGAACTTCTTGTGATTTTTGCCCAAAGTTTGCATGTCTGTAAAGGCCGGAACTCACCAAGCCTACGCCGACGAACTAGTGGCCACGAAAGCAGACTGCGGGGTTGGCTCACGTCGGCAGCGTCTGGGTCCAAAGTTGCCCTGACACACCAAACCGACGCTCAACACCCGACGGCCAAGTAGCACGTCCGTTCTGCACCTGCGTAAGAAGAAATGCCTTTCCGTACCAGCAGGTGGCAGTAGCTGAACAGCCAATCAGAATGATCAGATAGCCCGACTGACCGACGAGCTCCGACGCCGATTCAACATGTCGAATCGGCCGAAAAAAAGCCAACAAGGACTGAGAAACACTGAGAAAACTTAGTCAAAAACTGCCCGACGGCCGACCGTCGGCTTGGTGTGCTCCGGGCTTAACTCAAGAAGTATTAAAGATGTCTTAATGTCCTTTTATATTTTGGTTTTCAACAAACTTTTCTTTTGCTATCCATATATTTTCAGTTTATTTAAGGGCCTATGTGGTTCAATTGCAGAGATATTGAGATCTCAATATGGCTCTTAGAGTAAATTGTTAAATAGTAAACATTTTCAGTGGTCAAAAACCAAATGTAGGTCACATTTATACAGCTGATATTTTTTCTTTCAAAAAGGAACAGCTAAAGAACAAGTAATGTTGAAACTAGAAATGTTTCTCGTTTTTTATTTTATCAAAACTATTGCAACATACATGTCTGAGTGCCAAAAATATTGTTTTCCCAAAGTTTATGTTCCTGTTTTCTATTTTTACCCATTTTAAAATTCAATTAATTCATGTAATGGCAAAGCTGATTTTTTTTTTTTTTTTAAACAATGTAAATGTCTTTACTGCCACTTTTAATCAATTTAATGCATTCTTGCTGTATAAAAGTATAATAGTCTTTTTAAAAATTCTTACTGACCCCACTTCTAAATGGTAAAGAATTATTATATTAAATTAATTGTAATTACTTAATTTGAAATTTAAAAAAGCATTGTTTACATTAAATGTATTAATATTTATACTAAAACTTTTTCAATTCTATTCATTTTTGGCATCAAAAATAATGAAATTTCACTGCTACTGGTATCGACTATAAAATTTTATGGTGATAACTATTTAAAAGAGTTCTGATGCCAGATTTCACTTGGAGCATGCAGAGATTTCAGATTAAAATATATTTCTATATCTATGCATCAAGATTTAGAAACATTAACTGAAAAAAGTATTTAACAGTGCAACATCCTCTCTAGTGTTTACAAGAGACACACTACTGTCATGACACTCAGAGCAGCATGTTCAGCAGTAAGCAGGAAGAGTTCACACTCCTCTCAAAGCTGTGATCATCAGGAGTGTGAACTCTTCTCTGCTCACTGCTGAACATGCTGCTCTCTCACCAAATGCTGAGAGGCTGGCTGGAACACTAGAGTTGTTAACATCATTTATGACTCATGCACATGTTTGCATAAGGCACGCAATAAACATCAGTGAGCCTTTCAAGTGACAGATTTTATTAGATGGACAAGATAAAGGGAAAAGAGGTAGTCTGTATTGAACAAAGCCATGTCTGCAGATGAATAACTCCATCACTAACAGCTTTGGGGTTTTTACTACGATTTCGTACTTTTTTCTACTAAAGGAAATGAAAGAGAAAGAAAGTTAAAAGATCGTTTATGTTAATCCAGTGGTTTCAAACAAGTCGAGAGTTGTCAATGAACACGACTTGGTGGGTTTTAAACCCAGCTTAGTAACATCCTGTAACTAATACCGCAGATCTTTATATGATGACTGATGTTTCCACCAAACTACAATTTTGAAACTGTCTCCCTTCAGTCAAGCTTTTACACGTCTCCCAAAAGACAATTTCTCACGTTTTTCTGATTGGTTAAACGCAGCGTTGTCTCACAAAACTCCAAAAAGTCACCAAGTGGCCTGTGCATTAAGACTTATGCTTCATATGGTCTGGTTAACTTATGTAAGTCACCAATGATGTCTAAAAACGCTGTCTAGGTAGGCAGCTCACTGGGTTTTGTGACACAGCCACTGACTCCACTCATCTTCGCTTCAAATACAGGTCAACATAACATAACTTGACTACCAACTGATAATATCCCGTGAAGGAAAGTGTATCTGTTAAGACAACCGATGAGAGTTAAAAGTGAGAGTTGGCTCTCTCGGTCTTAAATTAGACGTCGGTTATTTAAGGTTAGTCAAACAGAATTCGGCCCTTCTTACCTTTTTAGAGCAGCTGCGCTTTTCCTCGTCAGTTAGCCTGCTCGCGCTAGCGCTGAAACCCCGATGACTCTTCTCTCCAAAAGATGACGAGACCAACTCGAGCTTTACAAAAACAACATTTTACATCCGCTGACCTCAAATGTTCGATCTTATAGCTAATCCTCTCGATCTTTTTTCGCAAAACACCTAAAAACTCGACGAATGACAACGTGCCCACCTCCCTGTCCATCAGATTGGAGCAGCGCTAGCTAACGGCTTTGACAATCCGCTCTTCTGATAGGGGAGCTGCGGTGTCAAGATTGCGGGGCTAAACCCCGCCCCGCACTAGAAGTGATGAATGCACTGTATTCACACGCTTAACAAATATACCATTCTATTTGCTGATTGAGCCATCAATCAATACATACTGCTACTGGATTGGCTATAGCACAAGATTCTGTGATAATTCCCTCGATTTGTCAAAATACAAAATGTCAAAATTCGTACACTGCGTAATTAAGTACATAGACTAGAAAAATCAATAATTTTAGATCAGACCCCTTTGCTGTTCGTTGTTTATGAGGTTCGGTTTTTCGTTGTGAGGTCAGTCGATTGATGATACAATTAGATGGCTATTGACATAACACTAAAAGCGATTAAAAATTATATTAACGGTAATTTTATGATTTCTCTGAAGTTGTCTAAATCATTTCGCAAACATCTGTATCTGTTCAATTCCAATCTAATCTCTTTTCTTTCTCTGTTCTGACTACAATATTAGTATTTGTTCAGGGTATTAGATAAGCTAAGAAGTAAGTGTTGTAAATCAGTTACTTTTACACGTTTACATGTACATACATGTCTGAACGCTTTAAATTTGAGACTTTCTTTTTCTGTTTTTCTGTCTCTTTTATTCATAATAATAATAATAAACATGAACTGACGTTTTATTTTGTTAATATTCACTTTGATATTACATGTAGATGTACATTACAAATTAAACGTCATCAAAATCTCAATTTAAATCTTATGAAAACAGTTAACATATACTGTTAAATTGTCACGCACAGGAAAATAAATACTTAGGTTATGATATTGTTCTTATATAGAAAAAAACAAAAACAAAGAATAAATGAAAAATGTTATAAACAACATCTTTCCAAATATTTTAAGTTGTTGTGAGATTTTTGTTTGGTGCTTCCGGCTTAACTCCTGCACTTCCGGGTTAGCGTTGTTGCTGATAAGAGTCGACTGGAGGTCATGTTATAAAGTGTGTCGTTGGTCTTGTTTACTAGTAATCCGCGTAATCCTATGGATACTGCACCAACAATATTGTTTTAGTAATCGCACTGTGCCTTTTGAATCAGTCATGTCGCAAGCATCGTCTGGATTCAATCCGGCTGCTCAAGTCCCACATGCGTCCAGTAAGGTAGGCAGTAAATTCACCTGACAGTGTTTATAAACCAAATATTCTGTCTCTACTGCTGTATCTTATGCAGAAGTACTTCAGAAGCAAAGTGTGTGTTCGGTTTTCTGTTTACATGATCAATAGACCGTTGATAAGGAACTTTTAGAGAGTTTCCTCACGTATAGTTTTGTCTTTTCAGGGTCCATTTGGGGCTGCGTATATTCCCAATGAAGAAGAGAGGCGTGTCTTCAGAGAGTGCAATTCAGAAAGCTTCTGGTACAGATGTGAGTAGTATACCTTGACTGTTACTCTGCAAAACATTTTAGTGTTACTTCATTTTATTTACTTTGTAAGTTATAGTCTCAAGATGCTTTGTCTTTGCCTCTGATGAGAAAATACTTTAGAAAGAGACTTGTGAACATGTCTGCTCTCATGTCTGCTATTATTTGCAGCCTTGCCATTTTCCGCCATTGCAATTGGAATCACTCAGGTAATGGTATCAAGAGGTAAGTTCAAATCCAATATTTCTTTTTTCATTGTCATGCAAAACCATAAAAGTTATGGAGAAGTAATGGAAATTTAAGGGAGAGTTCAACCAAAAATGGAAATTCTCATTCATATTTGTTGTTCCAAATGACTTAAAACACAAATTAAGATCTTTTAATGAAACCTGATGAACTTCTGTCCCTACATTGAAAGTTAATTTCACAAAAACTTTGATGCTTCAAAATGTTCATAAAGATCTCCATATAAATAAAGAAAATTCCATAAAGAAATCCACATGAATTAGGGGTGGGCGATCTTCCCAAAATTTTATATCATAATC
Organism: Ctenopharyngodon idella; assembly: GCF_019924925.1. Lineage (NCBI taxonomy): Eukaryota > Metazoa > Chordata > Actinopteri > Cypriniformes > Xenocyprididae > Ctenopharyngodon > Ctenopharyngodon idella. The sequence goes on along the minus strand of NC_067239.1, from coordinate 15,904,313 downwards.
TTATAACATATCACCGATCTTAAAACACAGTATTGCATTAAACAGTTTTCAAAATAGTAATTAAATCCTAAGTTAAACTTTAAAACACTGCATAGTTTTCACTGTTTGAATCAAATATACATTGATTCTTATTAAAACTACTTAAGTTATTCAGTCAAGAGCAGTGAATGATTTTGTCTTTTGTTAAACATTAATGACACAGACAGCAGCAGGTATTTGCAATAGGCTTTAAGACTGAATGCATGGATCTAATATAATGACAAACATCCAATTTCTTTCCCAACTGTTATACACTTAAAGGGATAGTTCACCCAAAAATTAAAATTCCGTCATCATTTACTCACCCTCAGGTTGTTTCAAAACTGTATAAATTTCTTTGTTCTGTTGAACACAAAAGAAGATATTTTGAAGAATGTGGGAAATTGAACAGTTCTGGGGCACCATTGACATCCATAGTATTTTTTTTTTCCCTACTATGGAAGTCAGTGGTACCCCAAAGTGGCCTAGTTACAAACTTTCTTCAAAATGTCTTCCTTTGTGTTCAGCAGAACAAATAAATGTATACAGGTTTGGAACTACTTGAGGGTGAGTAAATGATGACAGAATTTTCATTTTTGGGTGAACTGTCCCTTTAAGACATAACTGACTGTCTTTATGTACATACTCACCAAGACGGACATTTTGACATTTTTGTGTATATTTGACCATTTTTGCCATGCGCCTGAAACCCCATGTATACTTTGCTCGTCTGTGTTCCGCTCCGTCTCGCAGCGCGTGCACAGCAAGCATGTGAGGATCAGTCTCTTTCACAGTTCAATGCGCTTTTAATAACTCTTTTTAAAATAAAGCATGTCCCGCAGTAGACTGCATTTTATGACAGTCATGTTACATGATTTGACTGATTTAGACGTTAAGTTTAGGCTTTTAAGGAGGGGCGAAAGCACACGTTTTAAAGGAAAGGAACAGCATATGGCACAATGATCATAGTCAAAATCAAAACTAAAATTTTGATTCATCGCATAGCCCTACTGCTGTTGAATTGTTTTTCAAATGTGTCACGATGCATGAAAGACACATGATAAAATTTGGCTCACAGCAATCTAGTAGGCAGTCACTGCTGTATTTTAAAGTCCCCCTGTTGTCAATAATTGTATCCCTTAAAACTTATCTTTGTTCACCAAAATTCCATATTTAAATGTTTTTTCCTGTGAAAAAAAAATTCTTCATGCTTTAAAATAGCTTGAATGTAACTCTACACCCTTGCCTCATTTAGTATATGTGGATCTATGAATATGCTAAATAGCCCCGCCTCCACTCACTCGCACAAGCTCAGATGAGATCCACACGGTCAACTTCCTGAGGTAAACGCTGCACAATGGTATCGTTTTTTACAACATCAGACACATAATGGTAATTAATATGATTAGCCTTTTGCTTGACTACATTATCAAACAGCTAATAATGTGTTTCTAATGTTCCTGTTCGCCGTTCGTCAGACAGCTGTCTTCTAAAAATCAGTATCCTTAGAAACTCTTTGAACACCTCAGAATGTCAGTGGAGAAAGGCATATAGTTCATCATAACATCATAGTATACACCATACACCCGCTATATTGCTAAATCTACCCGATTTTTCATATTAACAGGAAAATATACCGGGATAACCTTCTCTTGAGACTCTCCTGCTTCAGAGTGGTCATAGTTTGCTAAAGCCCGCTAGCACGTTGATGTGATTGGTTACAAGGTAGTTTGTGATGTCAGAAACACCAGCGATTTCAAACCGCGTTTTTGAGACTGTTTGGGACTTAAAGCATATTAAAAACACCACATAAACATATAAACATTAAAAACTTGATTTTCACCGCAGGGGGACTTTAACATTAATATGAGGACATAAAAGATCACAATCTCTATGATTCACTTGAAAGGTAGATCATGATATAAAATCATCAGATTGTCCACCCCAAATATGAATCGAGTGGTCTAATCCAAGTCTTCTAAAGAGACACAATCTCTTTATATGATGAACAGATTTAATTTGTTTTTATTCACATATAAACATTGCTCAACGTACATACATGGAGCACATCAAAAATGGTAAATGGAAGCATAGGTTAGGAATGACATGAGGGAGAATAAATGGACAGAATTTTCATTTTTGGGTGAGCAATCACTTTACACTGTAAAAAAGTATGTGTAAAATATATATATATATATATATATATAATATAAAAATACAAAAATCTTATATTGTTTATCCCCAGGAATACTTAGTCCATCACCCCGATTTGGCTCTCTTCCCAAAGTTGCCAGTGAGTATCAAGAACAACAGACGGCACAAATTTTAGTAAGACGACCAAAACCAAGATTTTATGGAGATGGAGGGCTATTAAAAGGCAACATTTTCTTAATGTATGTGATTTTTATGCAGTTGCTGGCATATTTGGATACATTGGTGGGAAAATGTCTTACATGAAGGTCTGTCAAGAAAAGTTTAGGAAACTGGAGAACTCCCCACTGGGAGAGGCACTACGACAGGGACGTCTGCATCACATGCCTTCTGTGTAAGAACATGTTACATGCACAAAATTTCACACTTTTTTTTCTTAACATATATTAGTTTCTATATTTTGTTTTAGTTTTATATAATATAACCTGGTTTTTATTTTAGCTGTTTCTGAAAATAGATATTTTTATCTAAAATATCCTTTCAAACAAATATAAATTAATATTTAAGTAATTCACTTTAAGACAAGTCATTTTTACACATAATAAAATAAAAGTTTGTGTTTTTTTTTGTTGTTGTTTTTTTTTTTTAAGGATAAACCAGTCAGAATTCGCAGATCAAAACCCATCAGAATCTCAACAGTCTGGTTCTGAGTCTGTTTCTCAACCTGCAATGGACGTCAGTTCTATGCCTGAGAGCTACAGCAGTTACACAAGTGATTATACCTACAGCAGCCCCTCCCAGTCATATGACCCCACTCCTTTTAGTTCTGGATTCAGCGATTCTGGTCCCGTTAACATCAGGGATGATATTTCTCCTCAAGGTACTACCACCCTTGCACATGAAGACCAGAACAACATGTATAATCATACAAACATCGATAAACAAATATAAATTTGAGTACAATCGGTGAAGAAAAAGAACATTCATCATTGAATAAGGATTTGTCATCTGATTGGTAGATGTTTAACCAGTAGTTTGCATTTTATCCCAAAGCACCACTTTATCCAGAAGAGGATGTGCCCAAGAAGAGGCCAGTGTTATATGAGGAACTGCGTAACAAAAACAGAGAGAACTATGAGGTCACTCTCACACAGAAAGCTGAAACACTGATGAAACCACAAAGAGAGGTGGCGGCACCTAAGGAAGGTGAGCTTCAGTAACTGAATTCCCTAAAATTTTAATAAGTCTATAGAAACAGTGATTTGTGAGGGCAAAAAAGTTGAGCTTATCTTGTTAAATATTTAACATAAATGTCAAAGCATCCATGAAATAATTCAGAAACAGTACTGTGTTGGGTCGCCAGTTGATGACAAATATACTAGATGATACTTCCACTGACATGGCTGTTGAAGCATTGCATAATGATGTGGCATCTATATGAACATTGCTGTTAATTATTATTTGGTAAGACTTTACAGTAAGGTTTCACTATATTAGTTAACATGAACTAACATTGAATAATACATCTAAATATAGACATTTACCAATACATAATTCATCTTGTATTATTTAATAGACCTGAGATAACATGAATTGACAATGAAGAGTTGTATTTTTATTAACTACCTTTAACAAAGATTAATAAATACTGTAACAAATGATTTGCTCAGTATTAATGTTAGTAACTACTGTTAATTAATGGAACCTTATTGTAAAGTGTTACCATTATTTTATAATCTCAATGTCTTGTATCTTTTAAACCATAAACCGGTTTCTTTCTTACCTCTCCAGTTAAAAAGAACAAGTATGGAGATGCGTGGGATGAGTAAGAGTGACCTGGAGAATCAACTTTCTGAAGAGCTCAAGATCTATACGCAGTGACTTCAGTGAAGTTGTATATGCCTCATTCTGCCAGATCAGACCAAAAGCTGCAATCAAATGCTGAACTGAAGATGAATGTATTTTAAGGAGCAAAACTTAGTTTGGCAAATGAATGCAAACTTGTTAGATTAAAAAACATTTACTCTAATTGCTTTTGATGGCATATGTGGTTTGGAAACAAATGTTGATCTTCTTGGCTTCTAGCTTAAAGTGGATTTAAGCTAAATTATTTTAACAAAGCATCAGTGTTCTATTGATTAGGAAGTTCTGTCCAAATACACTTGAGATTTGTTAATAAATAAATACAAGTATTTTAGATATAATATTCTTTAATATAAACCATGTAATAAAAGCATTGAGGTTGATTATCCAGTCTGTGCACAAGTGACTGTTATGTCAATGTTGTAGGTTATGACAGTAGAGATGTTTAGACTTGGACCCATGATAATAATGACATCATTCACTGATGTTACAGTTATTACAGTCATGTCCTCTGAGCTGGAGATAAGAGAGAAAGATATGTGTGTTCTGAGGTTTAAAGTCTTTTTTAACTTTTTTTTTTTTTTTTTTTTAATTAAGATTGGCAATTAAATTTCAAATAAAGCCTGTGACATCTGTAATTCATTCACTGTACTTTGATCCTTGTTTGTGAAGGTAAATATATATATATAATTTTTTTTTAAAGAGAGAGATCAAGATGACTTCTTTCTGCAGTACAATATTATGATCCAACTCATAAAAGGTATGTCATAAAATTGATCAGAAACCTCCACTCCCTCTCTACATTATAAACAAAAGCTCAGAAAAGTTGAGCAAATATTGGTACATAACAGTATAAGATCTTAAAAAGAGCATTATACTTATTATGAGGTGGATTCTTTAGTACCAGATTTGACACTACTTGAGAACATAATATATAACAACCAGGGGCGTTTTCTCCGAGGAGGCAAGGGAGGCAGTGCCTCCTCAAAAAAATAGGATGAGAAAATAATCCATATTACATATAAAACAGCACAAATATTACAAATTATGACATTAAAAAGAGCGCAAGTCACTCATATTTCTTGAGGAACACTGCCCAACAGCGACACCCGCAGGTAAAGTTACAGCAGGAGTCATGCCTCCCTTTCCATTCATAGAAAACCATCAGACCCCCGGCGTGCGGTGTGTTTTGTGGGGGGTAATTGAGAATGAATGGGGGAAAGTCACGTGAGAGGAGGCAATGTCTCCATCGCGCTATGATTGGATGTAATTGGTTATGATTAGATATGATTGGTTTGTGCGATAAATCCCGCCTCTTGTTTACGTGCACGTTCCGCGCGTCAGTTTGAATGAACAAATGATGGTGTCAATGGGAAGACTAATTGAAAAGTAAGTAAACAGATCACCCAGTTAGATATCACTGCTTTATGTCACGTCAAAATCAAACTTGAAATAGACTGAAAGCATGATGACTGCGGGGGTTTTTAGTGCAATCAGCTTGGTGAAATTAAAAATACAATTCGTGTCTGTGACAGACGGCGTTTACGGAGCATGACTGGTGATCCAAAATAGCCTAAGTTGACAATTAAAAAGAAAAACATCAATACACAAATAAAATATATTGTTTAAATTATTATTACCTTTAGTTATTATTTTGGAATGAATGTAGAAATGCTTAAAACACTAACTTGATGAGATTGACTTAGTTTTGATAAATAGGACATTTATTACAATACTGGTGGATCCAAAATGGTCAATATTCATATTCATGCATTTTATTCATATTTTATGTTAATCATTTATGGCTTATAATTTATCAATATTACTTTTGATTTCATATATTCATGTACTCCTACTCCATATATTAATCCTTATCATATTTTCAAGTATTTACTCTTTATTGTACCCCTTATGGTTATTCTTATTTTATATTTAAGAGTATGTATGCTTGTTATATTTAATTGTTCTTCAAGAGTTCCAATGTGACAGGTCATGTTGACACGTTTGTGGCTAGATATTGGACGTCTGCCATGTACTGCAGAAGCGATGTTTTCGGAATTAGTTGCTCATTTGAACTCAATGTACTTTTGTATCAAAATATGTCCATTTCTATTTCTGCTGACATGTGATAATGTAAGATCTGCAAAATTCCCTTAAGGGGGTCAAAACAACCCCTATATCTATTTTTGACACTTGACCAGTCTATGACATAATGGGTAAATCCATTTGACCTTTTCTTATTAGAACAAAACATAAGTTTGAGTGGGATGTAAATTTCCCTATGCTTATGGTATAAAATGGACTGAGTCGTAGATAGTTTAGCTTTTTCCTTTGCTTTCCTTTGCTCTTCTGCTTCTTCTCTTCTATCTCTCATTTCATTCTGCAAATGTCTTAATTTTGTTCCTTCTTTCTTTATATTCTGATCTTCATCTATCAGATACAATACTCTGGATTCTACAATACTCTAGATTTTATTATTAACTATTAATTACTTAATGAATTTGTTTGTCTATATAATTTTCAATTAATAAAGTTGTTATTCCTTATTTAAATTTGATCTCTGACATAATCATTGCTGGACTGCCTGGATCTCATTTTCTCAAGTTTTTGCATCAAATACATTGTTAATGTAAAATTACAAAATAGAATTCATAAATAAATAAAAATTGTGCCTCCCCATTTCAGAACACCACTGCACGCCACTACATTGTTTCCTCAAATCCACTTCATGCACAAACACAACTATTAGTGCTAAAACACCGCTGCCATTTGACATACCTATGGCTCATTTCAATAAATAAACCGTGCTGCACAAAGGTTGTCTAATTTGTCCACAGCAGTGCATAGCTGCAGTGTCTTGGCGCCCCCTGCTGGTTAGTTAGTTTTAAGGTCCATTCAGGATGATTTCAGCTGCTTTCTGTTGCGTCTTTTTTTAAAAGGAGAAAACATTTTTTACTAATTTTTTTTTATTATAAAAAATACATAGTGATGAGCTGTGTCCTGCTGAGCCTGCAACAGAAAAACGAATAGATTTTCCTTTAGCCTTGATTACACATATTTTGTCCTTATGAACAACGCCACATATAAGGAGCGTCTTGTGGGCGTGGTTTAGAATGTAAATGATTAGCGGCTGGTAGGTGTGGTTTAGAGTGCAGGTGGATCTTTTGTGTTTAGGTAAGGGGTGTGTTTGGGCGTGTTCTGGTTTTTTCTTTTTTGACCTTAGCTCTGAGTGGGTGCATCAGGCGCGGTTGCAGCTTGTGCTTCTTGTTGCTTGCACTTTTCACACACATGGATGCAGTGTCTGTATAAAGGAAAACATGAACAGACATTACAAACTAAATTGATTTCAGTTCCCTGCATGCAAAAAGTTCATGACATGAATAATCCACACATGATACTTACTTATGTTCATGCCTAAAGCCACGAGGTCCAAATCCAGAAGGACCAAAGTTTTTTTTGAACTCTGGTCCCAGTTTATTATTGAACTTCTCTCTGCAGGTCCCAACATAGGAAGCTTTGCCTACTGCATAACCCACAATACCCGCCACTGCAAAGGAATTGCTGGGTTTGTATTCCAACTATATATTGTCACTGTATATATCAATGATGATACAAAGCATTCATGTGAGGTGGTAAATTACATTATTATTAAATAGGCACTTACAAAGCAGTTTAGGGAAATACCCAAATCGCTTGGACTGTTTCCAGACACCTATAAAAAAACAGTTTTCAATTCATCAAAATAAAAAAATTAAAAAAAAATCAGTTATTTAAAGACTTTATAGGGGCTGTTCATACAGAATGCACTTTTCAATTCCACTGCGCTGCTTTTCCATTGTTTTTCTGTGTAAGCATGCGCTAGACGGAAATGTTATGCTCGCGTCTTTTCGCCTCGCGAATGCGCTAAAAATAAAAGTTCAAACTTTTAAAAATAAATAAATAAATAATAATAAAAATAGTTACTTTGGCCACTATACGAAAAAAGTGTAGTTTTGTATATACTTTAATTCATTTCAGTTAACGTTTATTTTATTTTTTATGGTTTAGTTTTCGTTATATAACACTGGTTGTTAGCCTACACGCGTCAGTATTACAGTCTTAACCCTTTCAGCATATGAAATAAAACTGCGCAATCTTAACCCTGAACTCTATACATGGCTTAAACTCAACACTTTGTGTAATGAATGCTTTTTCTCATGTAGACCGAATCTTACCGCTGTATATGAGGCCACCAGTCACAGCCATGCTCCCGGTAGAGAGTGGAAGAGCTGTGGAGACATTAACAGGTCGGAAGTTAAAAAGCTACACATTACGATTCCAAATTCAACATCTAAATACTAAATCTAAACCAATTTTTGGAAATGATTCCCGCTCTTACTACAATATAAAATGGTGCTTGTAGAAGTGCACTGACGATGGAAAAGGATAATGATCAAAATCTTATATCTTAAATTTTTACCTTCTAATGAATATTTGGTTATATTGGACAACTGGGTCACAGATCACTGTCAGTGGCAAACAACTGGCAGACTAAACTTGAGGCTTATGTTTCCCCCAACACAAACATTGCTATCGTTAAACCAAATTCCAGCCATGTTAAAACATAAGCACTGGATAATAAAGGCGCCACTGTTTTACTCCATTAGACCTTTTTTGGACAAACATTCTTGGAAATACATGTGCACACCTGTCAAGTCTCTTTTTACCAAAGCAAACAACCTGTGAAGACAATTCAGAGGGGAACCTCTCCAATGTTTTGACCTAAATACACATTTTAAAAGTATAATTCTATAATACAAATGGTCTAACTGAACTGAATAAAAACATCATATCAGGTCTACTTCCATAAAAAAAAATTAGTTCACCCAAAATTGAAATTCTGTTATCATTTACTCAACCGTTCTTTCTTCTGTGCAACACAAAAGACAATATTTTCTTGTTTTTGGTTTCCCATACAAAGTCAACCAAAACTGTCTTTTGTGTTTTACAGAAAAAATAAAAAATAAAGTCATACAAGTTTGAAGCAATATCAGTGTGAGTTAATGATGATGGCATTGTCATTTTTGGGTGAACTATCACCTTAAGGGATAGCAAATGAATACATATTTATTTACCTCGATACCAGAAGCTCTCGTACTGACATTCCTTCCATATCTGCTTTATATCTTTCCTGGGAAAGTGTGGATCTGCTATGGGACATTGGAATTGCTGTAACAGAAAAAAGTAGTCCTGAATATTCCTCTACTTTCAAAATAATTTTGCATACTAAATACTTCTGCATTCTAAAATACATGCTAGGAATTACAGATCCACTGCCCAGTTATTGTTAACAAAATATTATTCATGCAATCTCAACACAAATTGATTTAAAAAAAAAACTTAAATTTTAAATATATTAAGTGGATTTTTTTCAGGAAGTCATTTATCAGGCGTGGTTAACCAGGTGGCTGCTTTCAAAGGATATTCTGTACTTTTGAGCACATTTCTAAAACATTTCTCTGTGTAAACATAGTGACCATACAGCAGATGCAGGCCTGGTATCACAAAGTGTGGTGAACATCTGGATACTATCAGTCTACATGCTATCAACCGCATGAACATTGATCTGAACCAACATTCAAATGCTATGCACAAATTTTACAAGCTACTTTATGAGCTATTAAACACTGAACACTCCATGAAGACCCACATTAATGCTAAATATTTTTTATTCAATGTTAAAAGACAATACATGAATATTTATCTACAGTCGTTCAGAAAGATAAACAAACCTCTCAACACTCTCTTACCTTCCACCCAGACTGGCCGGGTTTTGTGTCTACCGGTCCTTCTCCTTCTGTCCTCTGATGTCCTTCTGTGGTCATGTCTTTTTCAGCCATGTCTTGCTCTCTTGTCTGTTCTGCTTCTGTTGCTATACTATGTCTTTATTCACTCTTTTTGCTGTTTTTCTTTTGACCTCATTGAGCTCCTCCTCCCTGTTCCTTAACTTTGTACATGCACCTCCCTTTGGGGGCAGTGCTGTGATGCAGTACAGAGGTCTGCTTTGAACACTGTGATTTCAACCCAAATGCAACGTCATGCTTGCTTTGTAAATGACATGCATGAACACTGTGCTATTTGAATTTGTACAACAATCTCTGAATTTACTGTTTTTAGTTGGAACTGTGTACCTTTGAAATATGAATAAAGATATATGAACCTAATGATCTGAACCCTTCACTTAATTCTGTTTTTTGTAGCAGTCACATCAAAGAAGACACATTACATCATGCTTAAAAGTGCTGGTGTTTTACAAATGTCAAATAGTCAATGTCATTTGAGTTTTTTGAAGTGTGCCGATTTCCTGTTTTGACACATACTCGTGTCAGCAAGCTCACCTCTGTCCAACATTCACTGCCTACTCTGATAAATCTTTATCAAACAATTTCCCCCTAGATAGACACACCTTGGTCTACATTCACACTGCTACAAATCACTCTGCCATTTTCAGAAACTTGATAGAATAAGGGTTATATATACTTGTACCGCTCCAAAAGAATCTTTTAAACTTCAGCAGTCGAAGACCTGACCAATCCAAGAAAGACATTTTAAAGACACTTGTTATTTTCAGCAGAAAGAAAAGGTCATGAAGCAGAAGAAATAAGAAGTGAAGAGAGAGGCAACAACATAAATAGACTACCAGAGAAATAAGGGTGCATGAACTCAGATTTTGAAAAGCTTTCATGCATTGGCAAGGAAATATATAGCTATTTACATAAACTCTGTACTTGAATCTACAGGACAAAGAGAAAAGACATTTATTCTGAGATCTTCAAATAATGAGACACATAATAATGTGTCTGATAAAACATCAATTTCAATAGACACAAATATTCAAAGTCAGAGTTTTCATATGCTGATATGGACGATGAGTGGTTATTTTCACAGGTGCTTTAATAAATACATGATAGGGAATCCATCTTTGTTTAAAAATAAAAAATACTGGCAGACATTTACACATTCCTTAGTAAAGCATATTATGACTTCTGTTGAAATGAAAATGTAGCCTACACATTTGAAACTTTTTATCTGCTACATTCAAAATTATATAAAAGTGGCAAGTTAGAAACCAGTTGTATATAATATGCCACATGGTCTTACTCTATCTCTTAACATCTGTAGAAGCACTGTCAAGGTCCAGAAAGGTACTAAAGACATCGTTAAAATAGTCGATATTGCAACGTGATCTCATGAGAATACGTGTGTATTTTTACGTTAATTGTGGTTCTACCACACGTACATTTACTTACGTTTTCATACACACAAAAACGTACAACATTGACGTATTTAGAGGACTAAAACGTAAAAATACTTACGTATTAACAGCAATAAAAACGTAAATCATGTAACGTAAAGTGTGAATGTATATGAATTCCCATGTATTAATATTAAAATCGTGGCTTTAATGATTTAATGTTGTTTTTAGTCGAATTTATTGAAAGCAGTTTACTCATCTACTTAATATGAAATAACAGTTCTGTTCGTGACTTGTGCTGCTCGTTTCGGAGGATTGCATAATGTTAAACAAGACTACAATTTAAAACCTTATGAATAAATTTTCTGTAATTGTTTACCCATTTTGTAATATTTAGTTTGTTTGCTGTGCGACACAGAAGGCGTTTTCTCCTATGCAGTGACTGACAATACAACCATAAGATACACCAAAACACAACATAAATTCACAAATCACATTAATTTTATTTGTTCGCTGTACTCCCAATCTTTAGAATCCATATGTTTGTAAGGAACAGATCCAAATTCAGCCATTTATCCACTGATCTTCATTTTAAATCTCAGCAACAGCGACCGTCAAAGTCAAATCTCGCGCTCGTTATGATTCAAATTTGAAAGTAGCGCCACCCTCGAGAAGTGTTACGACATGGTTTACGGCACTGATCTCAAACGCTCATTGGTTCTTACCTTCGTCACAGATTACGACATGCCGTGTTTCAGTGGATTGACATTTGAAATGAGTGCGCGCCTTCACGGAGAGAAGCCGGATTCATCATATTTTCATGGATTAGTAAGTTAAATTCTGCTCTGTACCCTATAAAAAACTATTACCGCCAGAGAGGACTGTGACTGGAACTCATCATCATTTGAACTACTTTTGGTACCACTTTTGACATTTTCGCAAAAAAAAAAAAATATTGTAATTACGCTTGTTTGTCTGTCATTCTTTTATTTATATTAGTAGGTAGTTTAAAGAAATGGTTATGGGTAGGTTTAGGGGTAGGTGTAGGATTAGTGGCTCAAAATATCGTTTTAATGTTATATTTTTACTAAAATTGTCATTTTCCTACACATTTCTGCCCATTATGTTTTATTCTTTTAACATTCTGTATAAAATGGGTAGGTTTAGGTTCGGGATGGGAGTTTAGGGATCTTACATTTATCTACAAAACGATAAAAGGGAAATTATCTTTAAGACATGATAAGATTCGTAAATATTTTAAGTATTTTTACGTTTTAGTGCCATAATCACGTCAATATTGTAAGTTTTAGCACCTTTCTAAACGTACAAAAATGTATTAACAATGAGACCAGAGGAGTCAGAGAGCTCTCGGATTTCATCAAAAATATCTTAATTTGTGTTCAAAGATGAATGACATGAATGGAATGACATTCCAGGGTGAGCAATTAATGACAGAATTTTCCTTTTTGGGTGAACTAACCCTTTAACAGGATGCTTGCTGAAGCGGCAATAGGAGGATGCGCAATGCTAGAGCTATTATGTAAACAGGTCGCATACTGCGTTTATCCAATCAATGACATTTACACCGCAAATATGCAAATAATAATGTTAACCCGAAAGTACAATTTGAAACGTCAGCTTATGAATATCCACGATTAATTGTTAAAGGGTTAGTTCACCCAAAAATGAAAATAATGTAATTTATTACTCACCCTCATGCCGTTCCACACCCGTAAGATCTTCGTTCATCTTCAGAAAACAAATTAAGATATTTTTGTTGCAATCCGTTGTCTCAGTGAGGCCTACATAGCCAGCAATGACACTTCCTCTCTCAAGATCCATTAATGTACTAAAAACATATTTAAATCAGTTCGTTATGAATCTTTTGTGTTGAATCATGATTCGGATCGTGTGTCAAACCGCCAAACTGCTGAAATCACGTGACTTTGGCGCTCCAAACCGCTGATTCGACACAAAAGATTCATAACGCTCTGAAGCACTGTTTTGAAATCGGCCATCACTACATAAGTCGTTATTTTGTTTTGTTTTTTGGTACACAAAAAATATTCTTATCACTTTATAATATTAATATTGAACCCCTGTACTCACATGAACTGATTTAAATATGTTTTTAGTACATTAATGGATGCTGAGAGAGGAAGTGTCATTGCTGGCTATGCAGGCCTCACTGAGCCATCGGATTTCAACAAAAATATCTTAATTTGCGTTCCGAAGATTAACGAAGGTCTTACGGGTGTGGAACGGCATGAAGGTGAGTAATAAATTACATTATTTTCATTTTTAGGTGAACTAACCCTTTAACCCCGGGTATGGTTAGGCTACTAAAAAAATCAACACACATTAAATATACTTCCAGTCAAACACAGGCAGCTCTGAAAATTACTCAAAACAAAAACCGACTGATTCGTAGACAAGAGCATCATACTGAAGTAGGATGAGAACTGTATGTATCCTGGATCTGTTTAAGTATTTATGCCTAGGTTTTAACAGGACGCTTGCCAAGTCACGTGACTAAACAATTGCCCTGCGTTCAACGTTTACTTATTGGTATCGAAACGTCCGTACTTTATAAAACTGAGTTGTACTAAAGTGAAAAAAAAAATAAATAAATGGCCGAGTTAAAACTACAAATGTATATTATGCTAAAATAATCGTTTTTTTTTTCATTAACTGTACTCAAAATCTCGCTATAATATAGAAACACATTCAACAAATTGACGGTATTATTTCTTTCGTTAACTGTATTGTGAGCCCTGTTTTGACAGGGCAACCAAAAATTAATTTATACTCATTGTGTTCCTCCCCACGGAAATCTTTAGTAAAAGGCGAAAGATTTATACGATCTGAGGTGAAACATGAGTGTGATAAACAGCAAACGTGCATGAACGTGGTACCGGCTACCAGGAACACTAATCTCAGAGATGGTTACATGTGACAACCTGCACTACAACTTTAGGATGGACTTAATGGTTACTTAGTCCATTAACTTGCGTGTATTTGTATTGACGTCCTACTTTTGCGTTGAGTTGTATTATGCTAAAACAAAGTTATGTCAAGAGAGCAGTTCTTCTTTAATAGTAAAGAAAACGACACAAAAAGTGAAGCCTCAAAATTAGGATATACTCATGTGTTCCTACCCACGGAAAAGGCGAGAGATGTACACGATCTGAGATGAAACAAGGTAAGTGACAAAGTTACATGAACATGCCGCCAGCTCTCGGTGTTACAATATTATGTTACTGAAAAAGAGGGTATGCATAGACTACACTTTCCCGCTAGAACACGCCCTCTCAGCCGGACTGAGTGGCAAAACAACTTGTATCATGACTGGGGGAACTGCGAAAATGGGAGAAAAAAAACGATATCTTCTTAAATTAAAGACAGTTACACTCGACAGTCTTCCTCACAACTGAACTCACCACAGAACCAGTGGTCTACATTTTAAAGTATCAAAAAAAAGCCTAAAAAAAAAAAAAAAGACAAAGAGAAAAAATAAAGTTTATTATCCTAGACTAACATAGGTTATTCAGTCGTGCTCAGCTGTATCCTTACTTTACCATTTATCTGAATGGCTGCATAGGCTAATTAAAAGGAAAAAAGCTCATACTATTTATCATATTACTCAAACTATGCCTTGTTTTAAAAATATAAACAGTTGTAGTTTATACATAACTGAAACATTATGGCCCGGTTTCACTGACAGATTAAGCGATTAGACCAAAAACTTTACTAGTTAGAAAAAAACATTACTGGTGTGTATCTTGAGACAAAACAATAGCACTGACATTTAAGATATGCCAGTGCAAATTGCTTTCAGTTATAACAGCTCAACCTTGCATCTTACTAGGTTCAAGCCTTGTTTGTAAAACCGGGGGTATGACGTTTACGAAATAATCCATTCCAGAAACTGAGATTTGAGTCGCGTGCACTCAAATCTCACGCAAATGTGGTATTTTTGTTTCCACGTTGTCTCAAGAATTCTCACAACAGGAGCAATATATCATTAATAATAAATACATTTGTAAAGCCCACCCAGTGGAACTAAATATTTCAGGAAGTAAATACAATATATTGTAACACCAGACACACGAATCTCAGAGACCAAGACTCTCACAGTTAACGTGACACACCTCTCCAGAATTTGATGTCAACATTTGGAATAACAAATAAGTTATACTACAACTAATTAAAGTAGACTTACTCTTAAATGCGCTTGAAAACATTAAACAGTCTATAGCAAAAACAAACTGATTCGTATACATATATGCGTGTGTGTGTGTATATATATATATATATATATATATGATCTTTCTTTAACCAACTCACAAGCCCCGCATGAAGCAGGGCATCAAAAAATTAATTTATACTCATTGTGTTCCTCCCCACGGAAATCTTTAGTAAAAGGCGAAAGATTTATACGATCTGAGGTGAAACATGAGTGTATGAGTTGAAAATTGTCAGGGTTCAGTATGAGAGGAAAGACGACACAAACATCAGTGACGGTAAGTACACTCTAATTATTACTAAGTAACACCAACCAAACCAGCACATTATAATAAACAAATAAATGTACTAGAATTTATATTTAAGATGCACAGGAGCACATAAAGCGTTAAATATGATACTAACATGTTAAAAGTTAAGCGTGCAATGCATCATGGGAGCTCAAACTGCATGCCTGAGTTAGTCACGTGACTTTCTTTAAAAATCATTTTAAACATTATTTTTCTGTTGTCTTCGCGTTTTGTTTTCTGCTCTTCGCAAGATCGGAACTACAAAGACACAAACATGATGCTTGACATACAACTGAACTGAATTATAAACTGTACTACATAACGATAAATTATTCCACTCGGCTTCTGCAAATAAACAAAGAAAACTGTGCTTAAACATTCTAAACAGTCTTTTTCATAGAGCTGTAATGACGACAAACTAATAAAATGAATAACTTGCGCTCCCTGCTTGTATATCCACGTGATATTTCACAAATCATACGTGCACCTACACCATACAGTCTATGACCTACACGCAAGTCCTGCCAGTGATAATATCTGGCGACACCTAATGGTCATTTGATGTCTTACTAAACTGCTTTGAATCACCAATAACACGGAACAAAAATGGCCAACTAGCTAAATATAATCAAAATACAAAATACTACAGTCGTCTTTTGCAAAACAGCAGTAGACTAGCCTAATAAATATGATTGCCATGATATTACCACAATCAAAAATCAACAGACACTGGTCGACAGAAATCGTTTTTCTTAAAAGGAAACCATAGCAATAGTGAACAGAACTTTGAGAAAACATACTGGCATATCACTTTATTATAAATGTAAATATTATAAATATATTACAAAACCTTAGTCTGTTGTTTAAAAAGTCTTCTTTATTGGCATCTATAGAACTTAATCCCTTAAAAAAAAAAAAAAAAAAAAAAAAAATCAATGGAATTGTTCAATGGTTTGTGGTTTAACAACATACTGATTGTTCAGCTGACAAAATATCTTTCCAAAAGAATTTCAGTAGGCAAAAACACTCCATAAAACAGTTCTGAAAGTTGTGAGTTGTGAAAATTACACGTGTTCTAGAATCTTTGTACAGCACATGCCTCTCTCCCTCACAGCCTCTTTTTTTATCCCTGTAAAATTCAATATGGCATCTACCCTAAGGCCTGGTTTCATGAAAAAATATCCATGGAACCTTCTCATTGCATAAAATATTCTTTATAGTGGAAACAGGTTTTTCAGATTATTAAAATGTTCTTCACACTAAGAAAACCATTTAATTAAAATACTCTGGAGAATCCAAAATTGTTCTATGGCATTGCTGCAAAAAACCCCTTTGAAGGCCTCAATATACTCATGGCAAAGTTACAAAGGTGACGTTGAGCTAACTGTGCTTGGGGTTGTGCGAGATGAACACAAGACCTTGTTTGGGGAATTTACACTTTGAATATTTTACTAGGAACTCTAAATGTATGTAATATTATAACTCCATTAAATTACATGAGTTCCATATGAGTGCTCAGAAACTTATTTGCCAGTGGGTAACTTAACAACTAACTAGTATGAAGCTCGATATGCAGTCAGAGACTGTACGTCAGTACTGGAGCACAAGAGGCATCTATATAAAAATCTAAATTGACAGAGCATTTACTTTCTGTGACTTTGATTGCTTTGAATGACTATGCTATTGCTAAAATATTATACTAAATTACACTAATTACACCCATGACTGATTTGAACCATGTGAAAGAGCAAAATGGGAAAATTAAATAATTTTTACATTATTCAGAGCCATTGCTGCTGCAGGGGATATTTAACATATTCAGTGCATTATAAACAGAATAAATGATGAACGCCTGTTGAACGCTAGTAAATGTAGGAGAATTAATGATTGGGAAAGATTGCAGAACTCACTTGGAGTATAGCTGATCCCACATAAAATTCACTGTGGAACATTTTAACAGCAATGTCAGTAGTGAGCTTTTATGTAGATCAAAGACCATGCAATACTAAGCAATGGGTATGTTTTATTGATTTGCCTTGTCCTTGAGTACAGCATACACAAATGTAGATGCTAGTCACCAGCTCAGTCACCATTTGCCAACATAGTATCTATTGTCTAACCCAAGAAATGCTGACTGAAGCTGCCAGTTTGCCTAGCATGTAATTGTATGCTCCAAAGATAAAAGTCATAATGGTTTTAAATGAGGGTGAGAAAATGATGATCTTGGTGGGAGAACTGCCCCTTTGACACAATGGCTAACATAATCGCGGTCCTTCTTCTTGTGATGTTTTTCATTTACTTTTGAAACTTTTCGATGTTGTGGATGACAATAGCGCACAAACAAGCAGTTGCCTCGTTCAGTAAAATTTTTCACTGTATTCTTTCTCTCACCATTGTTTTGTTAACCCAACTGGGCTCTGTGTTGGTGCACAGCTGAGCCAATAGCGTGTCATCGTGGGCTGGCTTTCTTCTATGCACGAGGAAACTATCGTAACTGATGGGTGTAGACATACTTTTCAGCCAATAATATGCGCTGAGAGGAGGGGCTATGAAAGCGCGTTAACCAATCACGTTGGTTTGGAGGCGGGATGTAGACAGTGCTTCTTGCGTAATGTATTTGACACTCCTCTCGACCAATCAATGACACGAGCGGGCGTGGTGACTGAAAATTTGGTCCATCTAAATCATTTGTGGGCAGGTGTAATATTGACGTGTCCCGCCCACTGGCCGGTCTGCAGACTCACACAAATACAGTTGTGTGTTTCATAAAAATGCACTCAGATGCGTCAAGTAAGTACAATAGTACGTTTTCACTGCTATTCGTATTCTGTCAACCTGTGATGGCAATTGCGAACTTGCTGCACCCTGACAAGTCGCCGTGACTTCTTTTAAGATGTATGATTCGCTGTATTGACGCATTTTGTGAGTAAAGTAGCCGTTACCCGAGCATACAAATCATCAGATTGACTAAGAGCTTGCTAGCTGCTCTCTTTGTGTTTTTACTCCGATGTCTTGGGCGCTTGCAAGCGACAACGACCTTGCAAGGAATATCGTTGCATTTTAGTCTTCTTTGATTGAGTATATACAGCAATCCGAGCAAGGTATCTGATCCTATTTACACAATACACTTGTACACTAATTACCTTTAATACCCAAATAACCTTAAGGGAGCCATCTCCTCACAACTCGAATGAGTAATGCAAAGCCACCGAAGAGCAAGTTAAATGTTGTTGTTTTAGAGCTAAACGGGTCAGATTTTTTCGAGAAAACTGCGGAAAAATGACAGGGGGTGAAAATTGTGACGCAGTTGTGTAAAAATTTAGTGCTTACAAACACGTCGAATGTGATCTGACGCATTACTGTATGTCCCTCTGAAAGATTAATTGCATATCGTAGTGAAATAATGTTTTTGATTAAAGATACAAAATCTTTTTTTGCAGCATTTGGGTCGCATTCATCAGTTGGGGAGAGTACCGATTGAAATTATGATTTGGGGAATTCTGGGAAATGTGGTTTATTCAGCCGAACCATTTCATTGGCAAACGCAGGCGTTGTTTGTCGTTAGACTACATTCCCCAGAAGTCCACAGACTCTCTAGATACTTTGTAAAGTCGTTGCAAGTTATGTGTGTATACGCTCTGTGTTAACTATGTAGCAGAAAATCTTCTTGTCTTCTTTATTTTCAACTCCAGTCAATATAGAGCTGTGAATGTTTGAAACATTTTGTTGTGAATTCGACTAATACTGTTTATTACATGTTTGGGGTGTTTCATATCTACTGGCATTCCTGACAACTGCGTCACAGGTTCACAAATAGTCTCATTTTATGTCGAGTTTGCGTTAATAATGCAATAGATTAGATACCGGACATTATTTAAATGACATATCTTTCATTATATCTGAAGTTGTTGTTTCGCAGGCTTGTTTGCTCGCACATCGCTCATATGCAAAGGCCTGCACGATATTTTTTTTTTTTTTTTATACGAATAACGAGAACGTGGAAGTTTATGCAAAATGAATCATATGCTTTCGTTATTTACTTGGCGCTACGTCGGTCTTTAGTTTCCTTACAAATGAATAATACTAAGTTTTCATGCGCCCAAAACACGTTTACGTTTTATACTCCGCATATTGTATTTATTTAGGTATTAGTGGGCTACATATTTTCAATTCTGGGTAAAATGTGCATCATAAACAGTCTAATAAATACCAAATAATAAAACCAAAGAAAGGTTACAGCAAATATAACCAGCATAACAAGCATTTACAGTGTACACATTGGTGTTGATACACTATGTTGTTATTTTCACTATGATAAATGATAATAGGAGGTCCATAAACTTTCAAATTGGGCTTCTTTATACTTTAGAATACACACGTCTTTTCCATTGCACTTCATGAGGAGAATTATTAGTTACTAATAGTAAGCCTTTCAAAAGATGCCATTGACCTTTAAAAATGCACATCTGTTCATATCTGAATATCTTGTTTTAATATTTAGGCAATATTATCTTGAAGAATAACCTGAATGAAAAATTGTGAATTCAAGGGTTAAGGGATAAATTAAAAAAGACCAGCAGTGATATCACATTACTGACTTTCATGACTGACTTTCTGATTTTTATTTTATTTTATTTTTTTTTTACTTTCTGAATTTCATCACATTATCACATACGGTGAATCAATGCACCTTTTAAATGTTAGGTTACATTTAATACAAATATCATTCTGGAATATCGCTGTGGATTTTATTTTGATTAACTCGAGTTACTTGTATCTTTGTAAGGCAGTTTCAATTGACTATTAACAATCTGTATTTGGGTCTGTGCATATTTATTCTTAATTATCTATATCTAATCCCAAGTCTTTTTTCCAAATTTATTCCAGATGTCTAATATTCTTTAGGACCTGATATTTACGTGCTAGAGAAATATGACCTCCACATTGACATTCACTTTCTTAATGATGAAACCACACTTTATAATATAAAGCAGTGGTTCCTAAACTTTTTAGAGTGGCGTACCCCCTGAGGCATTTAACAGCCTTGTGCATAACCCCTCTCTTCTACTTAGACTGCAGTCACGCGTTTTCCATTAATGGACAATATTTTGCTCCCTTAAATTGATTTTCCAGTGCATTTTTACCTTTATAAATACCTTTTATAATGTTTGAAATAAAAAAATGTTCAATAGAGAAATATGCAATGATGGTAAAATAATTAAACTAAATATTTAAATATTAAACTAAACCGCCAGTAGGTGGCGGCAAGTCTATCGCTGCGTCCGAAATCGAGTACTTCCTTACTATATAGCATGCGAAAAACAGTACGCCAACAGAGTAGTATGTCCGAAAACATAAGCAGCGTTTCATTTCGGAGGCTGCGTCCTCTGGAGGTTGCATTTGTCAGCCTCATACGTCTTCGTAAGGGGTCTCATTGAAGAAAAGTAACCGTTAGATTGCAAGAAGAAATTACAGTTAATTTACACCTCACAAGAAATAACAGTCAATTTTATTACAGTTACTTTTCTTAAATAAGACATCCTTGATGATGTATGCAGCCTACAAATACGACCTCTGGAGGACGCAGCCTCCAAAATGAGAAGCAGCTATAGTATTCGAAAAGCAGTAGGCGAAAAGTCTCCGGATGACCTACTACTTCTGCCGAGATTCCGAAGTGCGCATTCGATGGACACTTTACTATCCCATGAGGCCACGGGAGGGGATTTATCAAAGGAGGTGAAGCGACGCAACTGACGCTGGTAGGTCACATGATAATGACAACATGGCGGATGTAGTACGTCCGGATTACATTCATACTACACACATTCATACTATATAGAACATACTTTTTTTAATGATCCCGAAGTAAGTTTAAATTCAAATGTAGCACCTACTCAGACAGTACACGATTTCGGACGCACCGACTGTCTTAATTAGTGAATCATCAAGTCATTCATTCATTCAGTCAGTAACGAAGCAAGTGGCTATATTTATGAATGGGTCATTGAATCAGTGACTCCCACGATTCGTTTAAAGCTGCAGATTTGTTCACGAAACGCCACTGTGTGCTGCAGTTCTACGGCTTTCATTGGAACTATTGTTTCGTTGCAAAATAGAGCAAACAATACTGTTAATATTACCCTTTTGTTTGTTGAACTGTTGTATAAAATGTCACATTTGCAATTGTGTAAATATTTTGGGAAAAAGTGGATTCTTGTAATATAATATCAACATTAAAAACAAGAACTCAAACAGGTTGTTTTTGTATCAAAGAGAGTTTGAGTCTTAAATTGATCTCTGTGCACAGTCTGTGGGTATATATGTTCTTCATGCTAGTAAGTGCTAAATCCCCACTTTTACAAAGGTACATTGTCGAGAACATCAGTAATGTAGCACAATTTGCTAAGGTAGCATACATGTACAGTTTTAATGTTAATTTAAGGTGGGGTGGAGTTAAATGAGTAGCATTTTGTTTGCATACCCCTTCTGTCACACGTACCCCAGTTTGTGAACCACTGATATAAAGATTATGGATGACGATGTTGGTAGTCAACTTTGCTCATAATGAAGGCGCATAAAGCAGTTAAATGCATACTGTGTGCATTAGCTTATTAGAAACACTCAAGTATGTCACATGGCCTATCAAATTTCCATCACTCTACAGGCTGCTTCTTTCCCATATTCTCAATAACTTCTACATATAGATGGAAGACACTGTGTGAACAAACACACAAACAAAAACACGCATAGAAACCCATGTACAGCCCAGATGCTTGTACATAACTGCCAGAAGTAACAGATGTTTATTTTTATATGTCCCTCACAGATTTCCAGCTGAACTCTCATTTGTCCACACTGGCCAGTATCCACAAGATCTACCACACCCTGCACAGGCTGGTAAATATGGACTCCATTTGCTTGCACTTAAATACTCATCAGCTTTATTGCCAGATTTAACATTCATGCCTTTAAGTGATTTAAACCAAGAGCATTTATACAAATGGAATTGGTGCACATTTCATGTTTAGTTTATCACTAGATGATTGATTCTTTTGTATCAGTATGATTCTGGCAGGTAGGCCACTAAATCCACACAAAATCAACAAAGTATTCAGTTTTCAAGGTCTGTACTGAAGTTTACCAGTGTATCATTGATTTCTGTGTAGTTTAAGTATAAGTTTTTTTAGTGAACCTATTAGAAAAGACATGGATGAATCTCTCCGAAATACCAGATATGTTCTTTGTATGCTATTGCTGAAGTTGAATCCAGCAAATAAAGGTTTGTGCTTGATTATGATGTGAAAACTCTTGGGCAGAAATTTGTTTGATTTGTCAGCCTTCAAACTGGCTTCGAACATGATGTTTAAAAGAGAAAATGTTAAAGAGGCTCTAGAATAGATCATAGATGATCTATAACCAGGGCTAGATGAAATCTGCAGACTTTTTTCACACACGTCTGCGCTAGATTTGGTAAATGGTAAAATGCATTGAACAAAAACTTTACAGACAAAATATCCACTGAGCAATCAGGCAAGGGACAGCAGACAAGTAAAACTTTGAATGATGGGCATTTGAGATTTTACTGAGTTCTTCACACTGAGATTTTGTGTAGGCTGTTTATATATACATTATCACATGCAGAATTTTGCAAATATGAGCCGATATTGTTGTGTGAATATTATTAGATCTGGCCATAAATCCCCTGTTCCCTGGTTAAAGGACAGTTGTTCCTATATTGAGATTAATGCAAGAGCAGTTGGTGCTGTACTGACCAGCATAGTGGTAGATTAGCATTGTGGGATAGGCTTTATGAGAGGTCAGGACTCTCAACAGCATTATTACTTACTACAAAATTAACCTTTGATCAAGCCATTTACATAAATAACTACCCTCATAACCCTGATTGACACAGAATTGTGCTCTACATTATCTTATTTCCAGAACTCTCCTCCCCGATGTCTTTGAGAAAGCTGCACCAGCAGCATCTGTAGAGGTTACAGGAAAATAAGATGATCAGCCACCTACATCACACACATGCTTACTGTCTTCTTTTTGGTGCGGTGCTAATAGTGCTAGTCTGCTGCAGAATGTTGTTTGAGTTGGGATAGAGAGAGCGAAAGAGTGATGGTGGTTGTTAAATGCAGTTTCTTTCTCACCGTAGAACCTGACTGAAGACGTCGGCCCAGAGACTCACGGCACAGGTAGTGACCTTCTCCATCTGACCTTGCATCTCTTCATAACTTAATTAACTAATATAATAAAAAAATTTTTTTTATATATATATATATGTATATATATGTATATGTGTGTGTGTGTGTGTGTGTGTGTGTATGTATATATACAGTATCACCCCTCACATTTCAGTAACTATTTTAGAATATCTTCTCAAGGGACAATACTATAGAAATGAAACTTGTGTATATTTTAGAGTAGTCAATGTGCTGCTTGTATAGCAGTATAGATTTACTGTCCTCTGAAAATAACTCAACATACAGCCATTATTGTCTAAATAGCTGGCAACAAAAGTGAGTACACCCTAACAGCTCTACATCTTTTAACCATGCAAAGCCACATGTCCTATTCATCATGTTCATGTTTTTGCCTGCTTGATAGGACCATACAAATTTGTTTATATTGTATTAGAGCAGTTAAAATTTGGTGCTTTGAGTACAATTCTCTCATACTGATCACTGGATGTTCAACATGGCACCTCATGGCAAAGAACTCTCTGAGGATTTGAGAATTAGAATTGTTGCTCTCCACAAAGTTGGCCTAGGCTATAAGAAGATCGATAACACCCTGAAACTGAGTTACAGTACAGTGGCCAAGGTTATAGAGAGAGGTTTTCCAAGACGGGTTCCACTCGGAACAGGCCTCGCAAGGGTCGATCAAAGTAGTTGAGTCCTTGTGCTGTGCGTCAGGTGCAGAAGCTGGCTTCAAAAAACAGAAGTGTGAGTGCTGCCAGCATTGCTTTAGAGGTTGCAGAAGCGGAAGGTCAGCTTGTCATTGCTCAGACCATACACCGCACACTGCAACAAGTCGGTTTGCATGGCTGTCATCCCAGAAAGAAGCCTCTTCTGAAGCTGGCTCACAAGAAAGCCTGCAAACAGTTTGCTGAAGACAACCTTTCCAAGAGCATGAATTACTGGAACCATGTCCTGTGGTCTGATGAGACTAAGATAAACTTGTTCAGATGGCTCAGATGGTGTCCAGCATGTGTGGCGACGCCCTGGTGAGAAGTACCAAGAAAATTGTGTCTTGCCTACAGTCAAGCCTGGTGGTGGTAGCATCATAGTCTGAGGCTGCATGAGTGCTGCTGGGACTGGGGAACTGCACTTCATTGAGGGAAACATGGATTCCAACATGTACTGTGACATTCTGAAGCCATCCCTTCAGAAACTGGGCTGAACGGCAGTTTTCCAACATGATAACGACCCCAAACACACCGCCAAGATGACAACTGCCTTGCTGAGGAAGCTGAAGGTGAAGGTGATGGAGTGGCCAAGTATGTCTCCAGACCTGAACACTATTGAGCACCTGTGGGGCATCCTCAAGCGGAAGGTGGAGAAGCGTCATGTGTCTAACACCCAGCAGCTCCGTGCTGTCATTATGGAGGAGTGGAAGAGGATCCCAGCAACAACCTGTGCAGCTCTGCTGAATTCCATGCCCAGGAGGATGAAGGCAGTGCTAAATAACAATGGTGCTCACACAAAATATTGACACTTTGGACACAGTTTTGACATGTTCACTTAGGGCGTACTCACTTACGTTGCCAGTTATTTAGACAATAATGGCTGTATTTTGAGTTATTTTTAGAGGACAGTAAATCTGTACTACTATACAAGCAGCACATTGACTACTCTAAAGTATATTCAATTTTCATTTCTATAGTATTGTCGCTTGAGAAGATATACTAAAATGGTTGCTAAAAATGTGAGGGGTGTACTCACTTTTGTGAGATACTGTTTATATGATTTTTTTTTCCTTTTTTTTTCCTACACTTCAGTTCTACACTACACTTACTGGGTTCAGTTTTTTTTTCTTCTATACTACCGTTCTACACTGTCAATATGATTTTTTTTTTTTTTTTTTCAAAAAGAAATTAATACTTTTATTTAGAAAGGATGCATTAAAAGTGACCGTAAAGACGTCTCAAAAAATGTCACAATATCTCTGTTTCAAATAAATGCTATTCTTTTGAACTTCCTATTCATTAACATTTTTAAAAAATGAAGATGAACTGAGGCCCTGTTTACACCTGGTATCAAGATGAGATTTGTTCAATCGGATCACAAGTGGACCACGCTAAATACAAGTGTAAACTGTGTCTAAAATGTTTTGAGCTTGTCCACTTTCTACCACTTCCAGAGGTAGTCGAAAACGCATTAGACTGGATTGCTTTCATAGTGTAAACGCTCATGTGGTCAAATGTGTTCAAACAGCCACAAAAGACCACCTACTGACCTAATGCGTTAACATTATGGGAAGCACGCTAGCAAGATGTGATTTAAACTTTGTTGGCTGGAGACCCAAGTTTGGTTTGGAGACATAAACTTACCAAGCACAATGTTCTCTCACCATTCCTGATTTCTAACACGCACTCAAAGCGTTCGGCGTGGTCTTGCGGCTGTCAGAGCAGAAACAAAAGCTGATGCTCTCTGTATGTTTTTCCGTCATCTCTGGGCGCATTCATATGTAAATTGCGCAAGCTTATTTTGTCCATTACATCTCTGAAAAAACCCATATATTTACCCGCCCATAGACCCTCCCCTTGAAGAAATCAGGACAGAAGTGGCTGAAAGTGGACAAAAGAGACGGGTTAAAATACCAGGTGTAAACGGGTATGTGTCTGCCTTGTCTACTTGTGATCTGATTGACCAAAACGCATCTTAATACCAGTTGTAAATAGGGCCTGAGATGAGTGACAGCTTTTTTTAGTCTTTGCACACTTTTCATGCCTCTGAGGACCAACGGCCAATTAACACGCTACAAAGTTTCAGAAGTGGCTTCTACATATAAATGCGGGATTCACTCTCGAAATTGGAATGAGTGACATAGTAATAACCATAGCATTGGAAAAAAAAATGACACATCAAAATAGATAAACATTAAGCAATGTAAATGCAGATTAATAGATATCAATCATATCAAAATGTTTTTGAAATTCTTAAATGTCTGACTGTACATTGCTATTCTTGTAATGGTGGAGCCGTTGCTTAGTGATTTGATTCTGGAACTGGGACTGCATCTAATGCAGATTATATTAGGACATATCCCTGGTTTGAGGGAGGGAATGACTGAAAAAGCGAAACAAAAAAATAATCATCATCTTTGTGTTCTGTCTCTCTCTCTTTTCCAGCCTGCTGCTCCAGAGCCATGCCTCCCAGGAAAAAGAGGAGACCCACTGCTGGAGACGACCTGTCTGCTAAGAAGAGCCGGCAGGATAAGTATGCTCAAAATCACCTTTCCATTCATCCATCTCACCAGCCTCTCCATCTCTGTCCATTCCATCTGTCTGTTGACCTTCCTCTAATTCACTCATATACACACTTATTCATCTGCCCAACTTTTTGATTAACAGCTAAACTAGGTACCTGTCAAATTATGTCAGTTAAGAAATTCTGTATTTATTCACAGAAGGAATTTGAATGTTATAATAATGTAAAAAGAAAGTTGCACAACTATCATAACTGTTAATTGTACCATCATATATGTGTTTGTGTGGGTGGATTTCTGCCCTTAGAGCATGTGTCTCTTCTTGTTTGTATCAGATGCGGCACGTTTGTCCTTTAATGTTTATACAAGTGTGTGTTAATGTGTATTTAAATAGCATCCGCTCAGTCCTGTCTATTCATTTCAGTGTTTACAGAAAACAGGAGACCTTGCAAATCCAGGAAGCTGAAGCTTTTTCTAGCAAGAGATGTCTAGAGTGGTTTTATGAATATGCAGGTATGTGTGCAAAATCATGTTGAGTTTTATATCATCATGTTATGAACTTTTTAATATCATTGATAAGGTCTTTAAAATGGTATAATAACATAAAAAAATCTGATAAGCTCATATAATTTGACTTGAAATGTCTAGAAGGCAGTGAATAATGTCAGCTAAATTTACGCTAGTTTTTTTTTTTTATTCAGAATTCCACCCTTGTGACTTCAGAGACTTTCCAAATGAAGTTAAGATGTAAATAGAGTGACTAAGAATATAATAAAATGTATTTGGACACTTAAGTCACACTTGAGTGAATACAAAATATCAAATCAAGTGGCATCTGCGCAAATGATTCTTTTCTCAGAACTTCACTTTTTAGCTCACACAAGTGTCCTATAGCAGAATAAAGTTTGACAACCAATAATTTCTTGTCTTCATTTTGAACAATATATCTGTTGCTTCATATTTTGAAAGTTAACAAGCTTAGATTTCAAACAAAATGTTTTGATTGAAGTGTGCTTACAGGACACTAGTTTTAAAATGTTGTTTTGCAATTCAAAGACATTTATTTTTGTTTTTATTGTGGCTCAAGTGTCCAAATTCTTTTTGGGGCCAATGTATATTAAAGTAATTCGTGTCTGCAACATTCGTGTCTAGGGTGTGATGATGTGGTTGGACCAGAAGGGATGGAGAAATTCTGTGAAGACATTGGAGTGGAGCCAGAGAATGTAAGAAACTAAATTAATCTTCTATGGTTTTACATCTTTCTCTAAAAACATCTAATCAGTGCTCATTTTAATGTATATTCGTATGTAGGTGGTGATGCTGGTATTGGCCTGGAAGCTTGATGCCCAGAGTATGGGTTACTTCACTTTACAGGAGTGGCTCAAGGGAATGGGCTCATTGCAGTATGTCTGGCTAAACGTGGACCTTGTATACATCTACTGCCATGCTACTACACTTCTTCCTGTCCCAAACTTCACTTTTCCTCTTCTTCTGTCATATGCAGGTGTGACTCTACTGAAAAACTCAGGAACTCTCTAGACTACCTGAGGTCTGTCCTCAACGATGCCACCAGTTTCAAGCTCATTTACCGATATGCCTTCGACTTTGCCAGGGTGAGTGTGTGTAGGACAGGTTATTGATGAACACTTCAACGTTATATTTGGTTTAATGATTGCATCTGGATCCTTTTTTTGCTGGGTTCATCACAGTCCTTCAGTTACAACAGACAAGGGCTTGAGACTGCTGAGAGATGATGCTATTTTGGGTTGTTTTACCTCTTTGTCTGCTCAGCAGAAGTATCTCTTGTCCAGATAGTTGATTCTTTTTTCACTCCCATGGTATGAATTGTAAAGTGAATGAAGCTTTGCTGAGTGAAGCTCTTATAGGAGACATTCGATAGGGCCAATAAAGTGGATGAGTACAAATAAATAGCTTGTGGCAACCTTGAATGGATAACATGACATCCATCCTGTCTAGATAAAACTGAAATGTTCATGTCTAGGCTCATCTTGTATTGAGCACTTAGACAGAGTCAATTCTCCTGCACTTAAACCGTATTTCATGGCTGTTTAGAGAAGTGATTTAGAGTATTTGTGCTTTTAAATATTGGGCACAGAACCTGAAGCATTGTTACGGTGTCAAGGTGTAGGTACAATAATCATGTCTGCCCTCAGGTGCTTGTATTATCATATGTTCAAGCTCAGACTGCTTAGAGCATAGAGTACACAGTACACTAATTCCTGAAACGGTCCTCCAGGAGCAACCTGGATTGTGCCTTGGCAATAATGGGTCGCTACCATAATTGTTAACTCATTTTTATTGTGATGTGTGAACTTGTATTCATAATGTTTAAAATGTAATATGGTTCCACCCCTTTGCAGGAGAAGGATCAGAGGAGTTTAGACTTGAATACTGCCAAGTGTATGCTGGGACTTCTGCTTGGGAAGACCTGGCCATTGTTTCCAGTGTTTAACCAGTTTCTAGAAGTAAATATTTTAATCTTTAGTCAATCAGTGTCACTTTAGTAATTTTACAAGACCAGTCAAATGTTTGGACACACTTGTGCATTCATTATTACTGCTTTCCACATTTTAGAATCATATCAATGTCATAAAAATGATAACACACATCACAAACCTTAAATTGCTTATATTTCACATTCTGTCAGTCAACTTCTTGGATCTAGGAATACTTTTTAAACAGCATTGAAGGTGTTCACAAACTGGCCATTTTGTTGGCTGCTTTTATGTTCCCAAACAATTCATTTAAATTGCTCCATATAGACGTTCATAGTACCCAAATTGCAAACCCATTTCAGAATAAAGCTTTAAAATAAGGGAAACAAAATCAATACAAACTTTTGACTGGTATTTTATACACATATTTTCACATCAGTACATATTCTGTCAATAACATTTTTGACAGTGACATTTGTTTTTTCACATTTTTATCCCCCCACAGCAATCTAAGTATAAGGTTATAAATAAAGATCAATGGTGCAATGTTCTAGAATTCAGTAGGACTATCAACCTTGATCTCAGTAACTATGATGAAGACGGGGCCTGTGAGTACAAGCACCCACACTTTAACATGCCTGTATACTTCTAATTATACCCCAATTAAGACATCCATCATTCTTTTGTACAGTGCAGCTGGAAGTACATCAGATTTGCATTTTGACTAAGTTTTCTCTTTGTTCAGGGCCAGTGCTGTTGGATGAGTTTGTGGAATGGTATAAAGATCGAGAGATGTCGTAGCGACAGCTTCCCCATGCCTACCACCATCACCAACTAGAAACTAATCGCCAACAATCAACATGACAATGACGACAGAAACGGCTTTGAAACAAACATCTAGAAAACAAAGTACAAATCAAAACTGAAGAGTTTGGGACAAGACTGATGGTGGCCCCTGGCAGTGAGGGCTTGAGTTGTGTGAGTGTTTGCATAGAATGTAATTATCAATGCACATGTTTGTATGTCGCCCTTTTAGCCGGGGCCATAGGAGGGTCACTGGTGGTTGTGTGTTGGAGAAACAGCACCTCACCGACTCCACCTAATGCCCCCCATAGCCCACATTGCATTGTGGGTAAGCACACGGCCAGCCTCGGAGCCGCCTTCCCACCCCACTGTGATGTTTCATATTGCTGTGAATGTGAATGAATAGGCTCTTAAAAGGAGGATGAATTCAGATTCTCCACAAGGCAGGGTAGGTAAAAACTCCCATACTGTCTGAAGATTTAAGACAGGTAATTTAGGCCTGGAAGGACAGAGAAAGGAAGAACAGGCACCTGCTTGACTTTTTACCGAAGATCAGTGACTTTTTGGTTCAAAATGGAAATAGCTTACAGTGTCACTCTGCTGATGTGGTCCAAACACTGTTTACTACAGTTTTTATGTTGGAGGAGAATGACATTCAGAGCATGTTACCATAGTTACTTAGCAACCCATGCCATAAGTTTTATTTTTACCAGTCTCACTGCATTTGGTTGCCATTTAATAAAGCACACCACAAGCAAGAGTGTCATAGACATTCTGCTGTAAGTACTTCCTGTGGTATCAATATACCTTTCACCTCTTATATTTTTTAAACTGGTTATAAGATCAATGAGAATAGCTTTTCTGTTTGTAACATGAAGAACAGAGGCTATACTTATCATGAATATAGAGCCCAGTATCTTTTTCCTGACTCGCATGTCCATTGTGCATAGACACTGGCAATGGCAGATATGGCCATCTTGTAGAGGAGTGTGAGCAGGTTTAAAGTGACTGCAGAATGCATTAATTATATCATTTGATTCCTTAGCAATGTAACTATACTGTGCATGTCATTAAAATGACATAAATCTAAGAGATGGAAAAGAGACAGGACAAAAGAAAACTGTTAAAGTGCACTTTTGATTTCTGTGATGAATTGCCACAAAAATATAAAAACAGGTATTCTGCCCTAAACACTGACTCTCCTTTGGCCACATCCTCGTCCACAGATCTTGTGGTCAAATATGATCACCTTAACCCATAGTGACCAATGCCTAGCAACTATTTAACGTTCTAGTTATGTTTGTAAAACTGTCGAGTTTTGTCTATGGCTGTGGCGTGAAGCTAACTTGTCATTTGAACAAGAAAAAAAAGCATGCATGCATTCTGCAGTTAGAGCCGTCTTTGTGAATGAATGAGGTTTTTCCTTTTTGTACATTTTTTTTTTTTTTCGCTCGTTAATTTTTTTTTTTTTTTTGTACAGGTATTTGTAGAAGTGGATTTTTTTGTGCTTAATTTGGGTATCCGCGGTCATGCAGTCTTAACGCTTTATGAAAAACATGATTGTGTGATGGTATTTAGAGCTTAAACACACTTGTAACCTCATCGGTTGAGATGTTCTTCTCTGCATTGCCTCCTCCACCATCTCCACCAAGTGCTAAACAACCATGTTCATGAGTGACTGCAGCATTTCAGTATATCTGCAATGTCATGAAAACATACTAATTTTGTTATATGTTATAAGGAATTAGAGTACAGAGACAAAATCATTATTAACTTTATTAAATCATATTTTGGGTAACAAAAGTTTTTTTTTTTTTTTTTTTTTTTCTCTGAAAGACGAACATTGCTAACCATAAATTATTTATCAAGTATTCACTCAGCAACTAAAAAGCCAACAGTCTATGTATGCTGTGCATGCTGGCCAGAATCCATTTGGAAAATGTCTACAGACACTTGTCATAATCCCATTAATTTCCACCTGTTTGTGCCTGAGGGAAATAGTGGTTTAAAATTCCCTGTGCTCCAAGTTCCCCTGTGTCATTATGACTGTTGCTTTTGTGGGGGGGAGTATGTAATGCAGAGGGTTGAGCATTCTCATCTG
Source organism: Ctenopharyngodon idella (assembly GCF_019924925.1). Lineage (NCBI taxonomy): Eukaryota > Metazoa > Chordata > Actinopteri > Cypriniformes > Xenocyprididae > Ctenopharyngodon > Ctenopharyngodon idella. The sequence continues at coordinate 15,871,715 of NC_067239.1, read as the reverse complement.
ACTGTATATATGTATGGATGTGTGTATATGTGTTTGTTTTCACTGTAACCTCTCTACATTCAATATCTATAAAGGGGTTTATTAACTAAATGTGGAGTCATTTTAATCAGTTCTATATGTCATGTTTTGAAATAGAAAAGACTTCTGAGGTCATCCTGGGGGTCGACCCCTGTCATTGAGTGCAATTAATACCCTATGGATTTTTTTACCACTGCATATCATGTCTCATAAAATCAACACGGTGTTTATGATCTTATACAATACACGTTCTTATATACATTCATACATTGTTTCAATGCAAAGAGAACAGAACTTTTATGAAATACTGAAAGAAGTTAAGGTTATTTTTTTATAATTATATTACAGCATTTACAATACTCTATAAAAAGCAAATCCCAATACTCAAAGCTGCATTTTGAAAGCATCAGCTCAGATTTGTACAACATTGTTTGTCTGGCAAGTAAAAATGAACTCTTTATCTAAATTAAAAATTCCTTATACTTTGGAGTTGAGATATTCTTAGCCTTGAGGCCCCGTAAAACTGGGGCTTCAGCTCCTTCTGTGTGTCTGGACGTGGCTGTGTTTCTTGTAGAGATACTGCTGTGAGTTTGTTCTGTTTGTAACTGTGTCGCTCCTCCATAATCTCTAGGTGATTTGTCCTGCTGGTCGCCCTCTGGTTGCACGGAGGATAGAGATGCAATGTTGAACTTGTCCATTTCCATTCTTCTTTGCTGCAGTAATCGTCTGCGTTCTAGCCTTTGAAGGATTTCAGAATTTTCTCTGAGATATTCTCTGGCATCCTTCTGTTCCAGGGGAGGTGGGGGTGTCTGTGGAACTGCTGGTGGGTCATCTTGTGGTGGTTGTACATCCATAACCTGATGTCCTACATATTGTTTGTCACTAGACAAGGAGCTTAAACTTGACTTAAGACCAGTGTGTTCCACTGACCGTGATTCAGTCTTTATTATTAATGCAGACCCTTTTTTCATTGAGTCAGAAGGTGACACCTCAGATGATAAACCGGGCCATGTGATTTCTAGGTCTGCATTCGTTGTAGGTGTTAAATCTTTTTTCATTAATGTGGTTGAAGAAGAAGGTTCATTCTTTGTGAATGTAACATACCTCTTTACCTTTGGGATTTTGTCAAGAGATACACCAATTTCTTGAAAGAAATTGTCATGATTTCTTCTTTGTTTAACATCATCATATGAAGTTCTGTATTTCTTGTTTTCTTGAACTTCCCCTATATTTATAGATTTTACAGTGTTTGAACTAAGAAATGATGACACATTTGTGGAATGAGGTTCTGATTGTGTGAACTGAATGTACTTCTTTACTTTTGGGATACTGGCAAAAGATTTGTCTGTTTCTCCAATGATATTATAATCAGTTGAAGATGGTTTAACATATTTAGATGAAGTGCTCGATATACTTGTTTCTTGAGCTACCCCAGATATTCCAACTCTTTCAGTTAAGAGAGAGGTTGATGACCGAGCAGGATATTGACTTTCAGCAGGTATAAAGTGAATGTATCTCTTAACTCTTGGTATTCTGTCAAGATTATCAGATGAAGTGCCAAGTGTCATTGATTCTGTTTTGTTTCCTTTAGAAGCTGGTTGTACATCATCTTCAACTGATGTGCTGGATCCCCTTAATTCTGTTGCTGTCACCTTTATGGGTTTAACAACATTTGCAGAAGGAAGTTGTGACAGGGCTGAGGAATAAGGTTCATATTTTTTGAACTCAATGTACCTCTTTACTTTTGGGATATTGTCAAGAGTTTCACCTTTTTCTCCAACGATACTGGCATCTTTAGTAGATGGTTTAACATCCTCTTCAGATGAAGTGCTTGGTCTCCTTGTTTCTTTGGCTACCACAGATACATTGACTCTTTCATCTGAGAGAGCAGTTGTTGTCTGAACAGGATATTGACTTTCAGGATGTGTGAAGCGAATGTATCGCTTAACTTTTGGTATATCAAAAGGAGCTTCTATATGTCCACTAAAATAGTCTTCCTTAGCAGTTAGTGTGACATCATTCTCAGATGAAATGTTTAATCTCCTTGTCTCTGTAATGACCTCGGATATTCCGAATCTTTCAGCTGATAAACCAGCTGTTGACTGCTCAGGGTATTGTTGTTTGAACTGAATGTATCTCTTAACTCTTGGTACACCGTCAAGACGTGCTTCTGTTTGCCCTAAGACATTGTCTTCCTTCTCCTTAGGAGATGGTTGTGCATTATCTTCAACTAAGGTACTAGATCCTCTTGATTCTGTTTCTGTCACCTTTATGGACTTTTCAGTGCTTGGAAGAGGAAATGGTGCGAAACCCTGGGAAGGTTCAGATTGTGTGAAATTAATGTACCTCTTTACTTTTGGTATTTTGTCAAAAAATTCACCTCTTTCTACAATGGCATTATTATCATGAGTAGATGGCTTAACATCAACTTCAGATGAAGTGCTTGATCTTGTTTCTTGAAAAACCCCAGATATTCCAAGTCTTTCAGATAAGAGATCAGTTGTTGTCTGAACAAGAGGCTCACTTTCAGGCTTTGTGAATTGAATATATCTCTTAACCTTTGGTATTTTGTCAAGAGATGCTCCAATATGTCCAAAGACATTGTCTTCCTTAGCGGTTAGTGTGACATCTTCCTCAAATGAAGTGATTGATCTCCTTGTATCTTGATCTGCCCCCGATATTCCAACTCTTTCAGCTGAGACAACAGATGTTGACCGAGCAAGGGATTGACTTTCAGGATGTGTGAATTGAATGTATCTCTTAACTCTTGGTACTCTATCAAGAGATAACTCTATGTCTTCCTGAACATCATCCTCAAATGAAGTGCTCTCTTTGGTGGCTGGTTGTCTCAATTCAGTTTCTGTTACCTTAATGGATTTTACTGCGCTTGAAGGAGGAAATGGTGAAAGATCCAAGGAATGCTGTTCAGCTTGTGTGAACTTAATGTACCTCTTTATTTTGGGGATTTTGGCAAAATATTCACTTGTTTCTTCAGTGATGTTATCTTTGTTAGTAGATGGTTTAACATCTTCTTCAGATGAAGTGCTGCTTCTCCTTGGTTCTTTAGCTATCACAGATACGCTTGCTCTTTCAGCTGAGAGAGCAGTTGTTTGAGCAGGAAATTGACTTTCAGGATGTGTGAATTCAATGTATCTTTTAACTCTTGGAACTCTATCAAGAGATGCTCTTATTTGCCCAAAGCTATTGTCTTCCTGAACATCATCCTCTGATGAAGTGCTCTCTCTGTATTCTGTTTCTGACACCTTTATGGATTTTACTGTGCTTGGGGGAAATAGCGACAGATCAGAGGAATAAGGTTCGGACTGTGTGAACTTAATGTACCTCTTTACTTTGGGTATTTCGGCAAGGTATTCACCTGTTTCCCCAATGATATTATCTTCTTTAATAGATGGTTTAACATCTTCCTCAGATGAAGTGCTCCATCTCCTTGTTTCTTTAGCTATCACAGATACGTTGACTTTTTCAGATAAAAGACCAGTTGTTGTCTGCACAGGAGATTGACGTTCAGGATGTGTGAATTGAATGTATCTCTTAACTCTTGCCACTCTATCAAGAGATGTTCCTGTTTGTCCAAAGACAGTGTCTTCCTTAGCAGTTAGTTTGACATCATCCTCAGAAGAAGTGCTTGATCTCCTTGCTTCGGATTTGGTTTTCACCTCATGTGTGACATGCAGTTTATCTGAAGTGGTATCTGAAGAAGGATCAAACTGTTTAAATGTGATGTATCCTTTTACTTTTGAAACTCCATCAAAAGACGCACCTATTTTCCTGAAGAAACTGTCTTTGTTGGTTGTCAGTTGTACATCATCTTCTGAGGATGAGCTATATCTCCTTGTTTTCAGTATAGCATCTTTCTTGGTTAAAGAATGTGATAATGGGGAATGAGGTTCAGACTGCTTGAAGTGAATGTATCTTTTTACTTTTTTAATACTTTCAGGAGATACCTCTATTTGCGTTAAGTTACCCTGGTCTTCTGAGGATCTGTCAATTTTAGCTTCAGTTTTCACTTCTATCTTAGGTGTAACTTTTGTAGAGGAGGATGAAACTGACGACAGAGTTGGAGGATGAGATTTGAACTGTGTAAATTGAACATACCGCTTAACTTTTGGTACTCCATTAAGACCTATTTGGCCCCCCAAAAATGTTCCTGTAGCATTAGATTTATCTTCTGACTTGTCAGATGTGCTTGAACTTGTCTCCACTGCCACCACAGGTCTCTTGCTTGAAACAGGTAAAGATGTTAGAGTTGGAGAGTAAGGTTTAGGCTGACTGAATTGAATGTATCTCTTAACATGTGGCACTGTATCAAGAGATACACCTATCTTCCTGAAGAAATTGTCTTCATTAGATGTAGGTTTGATATCATCTTCAGATGACGTACTTGACCTCCTTGATTCAGGCTGTGCCACAAGTTCAGTTGAGATACTTTGTTTGTTCAAGGGCAATGTTGTTGAGTGAGGTTCAGTGTGTGAAAATTGAATGTATCTTTTTACCTTTGGAAGTCCTTCATAAGATGCATCCACTTGTCTAACAAATTTTTTATCTTCAATGGTTTGTTTGACATCATCCTCAGATGAGAAACTGGATCTCCTGGACTCAGTTGTCACTATAAAGTCAGGTGTGACTACCCCAGTGGTTGGTGGAGTTGATGGTAATTGGACTTGAAGATAGGAATCAGAGTGTGAGAACTGAAGGTATCTCTTCACTTTTGGTATGTGATCAAGGGATAAACTCCTTCCGAATAGACTGTCTTCATTAATGGTTTGTTCCTTAGTTAACTTTGGCTGCTTTTTAATAGAGACACCACTGGTTCTTCCAACATCCAAACCAGTTGGTGACCTCTCATCCGTTTCATTCTCATGTCTGTTGAACAGTCGTGCACTTAATGCTCTTAGTCTCATTAGACCTTTAGAATGTTTCTTCTCAAATACATCTGTGCTGCTAGAGGAGTTATCAAAGTTAATGTTGAGGACTTTGTCTGTATTTTTATCTGGTGTGATGGATCCTCTGTTCATCTCAGATGGTATTGTAATCTCTAATTTTCTTGGGTACTCAATAAATTGATCTTCATCTTCACTGGAAATTGATCTATCAGTATCGTAGCCTCTATTCAGTCTGTTTATACTTGATCTATAGACAGGATGGACATGGTATAGTGGAAGGCTCTCATGACTCCCATAGTATGATTGATCATATCGTTTTTTGTATTTAGTCTTTTTTACTGATAAACCTTTCCTGCTTGAGGTAGGTGACACTGGCAGAGATGAGGAATGGTGTTCATGCTGGTTAAAATACATGTATTTCTTCACACTTTGACTTGAATCTTTTGGTGAGGTGCTGGGCTGCATAGAATTTATTGTTGTCTCAGTTGTGGTCTCAATATTAGTTGAAGGTCTGGATATTGACAGAGTTGGGGAAGAAGAGTCAAACTGTTTAAATGAAATGTATCTTTTTACTTTTGAAAATTCATCAGAAGATACACCTGTTGTCCTGAATGAATTGTCATCCTGAGTTGTCAGTTGAGCATCGTCTTCTGAAGATGAACTATAACTTTTAGCTTCCAGTATAGCATCTTTTTTGATTGAGGAAGGTGATGATGGCAGAGTTGGGGAATGAGGTTCAGGCTGTTTGAATTGAATGTATCGCTTCACTTTTTTAATTGAATCAGGAGACACCTCTATTTGACTTAAGCATCTGTTATCTCCAGAGGATGCATCAATGTTAGCTTCAGATTTTACCGCCATCTCTGATGTTGGCAGAGTTGGAAGTCCAAAATGTGGTTTGGACTGTTTAAATTCAACATATCTCTTAATCTTTGGCACTGTATCAAGACCCACATCTACACATAAAGCAAATTTGTCTGATATGTTCACATACTCATTATTCCCTTGGGAATCATCCATAGGCATACCCTCATCAATACTGTCTTCATGAGTAAAAGTCAAATGTATTTCCGAAGGCTCCAAAGTGATAGTCTCTTGTTTTATTAGAATGCCAGCACTAGGCATTCTTTCATTGAAAGTGACATCTTCAGGAGTGCCAAATCTGTTTAAAGTGACCAAGTTTGCACTGTTTTCTGTATCTGATTCTTCTTCCAAGTTTGCACTGTTTTCTGTATCTGATTCTTCTTCTAACTCTGTGTTTACAGTATAATTGTTTGGTCCACCTGCACTTTCACCACTGTCATTTGAATCACTGTCACTAGAGTGGCTTGCTGTGTCAGATTGCTCAAACTGCTCTGCATCATCAACAGGAACCTCTTTGCCAAATGGTTTTTCAAAATCAAAAATCTCTGAATCAATGTTTATTTTATCTGAAGGTGATTCTACTTTGCCTTGCCTCCATGTGTCATCATCCTTCAATCGATGTCCTAAAGAAGAGCTGGAGAGATCCCGGATACTTGACCTTTCAGAGCCTTCAGTGAAAGAAAAGCTCTCTCCACTGTCATTCCACATCTCTTGGTCCAAATCATCAACATTCTGTTCTGTCAGTCTCAAAGACCATTCTGAAAATGGCTCTGTAATCAATCCTGGACTTCTATCCTTTGTATTTTTGTTTGCAGTTATAGTGACAGGAGGAGGAGGGTCAACACTTGATTCCCTAAATTCTCTTGAGACGTTATCTTCCTGACTTGAGTGAGATGATGCTGAAGAACTGCTCCTTCTTTTTATCTGGGTGATATCATTTGCATCTGGAATTGGCTCAAATTCCATAGATTTTGGCATGCCTTCGGTTGAGCTGGGTGGCAGTTTCTTACCATTTATGACTAAAGCATTTACTTCACCTTCCTGAACTGAGCTGCTACTGCTGCTGTCTGCTCTTCCTCTATGATTCTCCACCTCGAGGGCCTGCTGTTTCCCATCAGCTTTTGAGGATTTATTATTTTCAATTGTCTCATAAAAAGTATCAGCTTCTGTGTTGCTCTCAGAGGAGCCATCTGCCTGGTCATCCTCTACAGTGACATAGTAAGGCACTTGATCTTGAACTGTGATTCCACCAAATGTAACTCTTGAACCCACTCTCCCTTGTTCTTGGTCTTCTACATCACAGTACCCCTCATTCACATACGGCTGGGGTCCAGTGGAGGTTGTTGTTGTTGGTGGTGGTGGTGTAGATTGTCTCTTGGATCGTATTCTCCTCCATAACTTGTCTAACAGTGGTCTCAAAAAAACACCAAGAATAAAGGCTAAAATGAATGTAATGATGACAGACAGGCAGACAGCAAGAACAAATTCTGACTGGGTCCTTGTCTCTTGCCGTACAACTGGATCATTTCTTGGCAAGTTCAAATTTTCTTTCTCATCCAAAATAATTGCTGCTTCCCTACGTGGTCTTGAGCCACTGCCTTTTTTGTAGACTCGTAGATCTAACACTGATATGTGCTCTCCTCGGACACCTGAAATGCATACATAAAGTCCTGCATGTTGCTCTGTGATGTCCTTAATTAGAAGTTCTGGTTGGTTATTTGTGACTTGGCCCTGTGGAGTCCACCAATGAACCTGCATGGTATCTGGAATAAAAATAAAAGGGAATTTATCATTAAATGTGCATTAGCATTTACAATGTTTACATGCAGGTTTTAGGAGTTACATAAATAACTGCAAAAAACAATTAAAATTAAAAAATAGTAAATTGGACTGTGGTTTTATAATTTAAGATACAGAAGTAGCACCTTTACTGTCATTGCTGCAAGGAACTGATATCTTCATCCCCTCGTAGACTATCATATTATGATAGTGACCAGATGTGCTGTATTCATGTGTTGGACAGGTGAGCTCTGAGTCCTTCAAGTGAAGCAGATCTTTTCCAGCATGATGTGGTGGAGAGGCACACACCACTTGCCAGGAAGCATCACCCATTTCAGTATCAAAGCTTATCCATCTTCTCAAGGTCTGCAAGTGGCAGTCACATTTCCATCTGTTGAAGGAGACATCGACCAAGGCATTTAGATTCCGCAGGGACTGGTAGGCAGGGACCGGAATGGTGACCAGCAGGTTATAGCTCAGATCAAGGACCTGAATGGAATTAGGAAACATTTTTATTGACTCACTAAGTTTTAATGCACTACTGGGCTAGATGTGTTGATTTATGCATTAACTACAAAGTTTGTCAAAAGAGAGTTACTGGGGGAGTACACTTCCAAACATGTAAAATCACTCTCATGATGATTTTCCTCTAGGATAAAAAAAACTATACCATCTGACCAGTATTAACATATAATGCAAATAAGCTAAATATTTGAGATGTTACCTGTAGCTGTTTTAGGTCTATAAAAGCATGTGGGTGAATGCTTGTGATGCTGTTATGCTGGAGATGTAGCTCTTTCAGATAACTGCAGTTGTCCAGGTCAGAAAGACCTATCTTAGATATTTGGTTATAAGACAGCTGAAGAATCTGCAAGGACTTCATGCAGCCCAGCCCTGGAGGGAAAATGTATATTCATAAGAACAAAAGGCAATGATTAACAATAATGCACTGATAAACTTTCTAGTTAAATATCAATGTGTCCTTTGAGGTACAGAGGGATGTTCTAATTAGATTGCAAAGTCAGGCATTTTTCACTTGTTTTGAGTTATAAAAGCCAAATGTTGTAATAGTTAAAAAAAATTGTTTCAGCTGGCCTTGACCTCACAAACACAAGCACCTGTTTGTGCCAATATCTGTGGCCATAACAACACCTAACATAGTACTGCACACCACGTGAGCACTATGTGAATCACCACTTGTTCTAGTTGAGGCTCTTGCAGCAACAAGAGCTTCTTGGATGCCTACAGGACGTCACTGTCAAGTTGTTGGTAATAGTTTGCTAAGTATTAACTAATAGTATTTGCATCTTAGTGGCTATTTTTTGTCTTAATATTTATACCTAAACTACAGTAATTAGAAGATCTTTAAATTTATTTAGATGTACAGTATGTGAAACAAGTATCCCAAATGTTCTTAAACGCATCAAGAATTGAGATCATTCAGAGTGGAAAGCTTACAAGGGTTCAAGTATGTCTGTCAGAGAAGAGAGATGGAGAACTCTCTTGCCTATTTTAAGAACTGTGTTGACTACTGAGCTGAAGCAAGGGTCTGCTGGACAGGAGTTTATCAGAGAGAAACATTAAGGCTGTGCTCTGAATCACAAAGAGCTGAAAAACATTGAGGCACCACCACCTAATTCACAGTGCTCACAGTTTAAACAATTTTCAAAACAAAGCCTGGTTCTTGGCCTTTGTTAAGAAGTCCATTTAGATTTCAAACAAAAGATAAGTTTCAAAGCAGACAGAGAAACATAAAAACCCTGTTAAAATTGCCTATGGCTATAGGCAAGTGGCTATCAACACTGACAATCACATCCTGAAACAGCATTTTAGAAATGAAAAGAAATATATAGCTATTTCCTTAAAATAGCACTGGATACAAAATTGAAGACAAACCTAAAGAGACTATATTTAAAACGTGTTTGAATTCGCTTTCTGGTCCCCAATTTAATATGAATGTTCTCTAAGAGCCCCAGTTAAATGTCTATGCTTCAGACATTTTAACAAAATGGTTGTTTTTATTGCAATCCAAACTGAAAAAGAAAATTGATTAAATGTACTACAGTAGGTAGGCTGTAGCAAATTATAGTTGCGTACCAAATTATATACTATGTCCGTTGTACTATGTACACTGTACGTTACTGCTTATAGTTTATTAATTTTATAAGATTATTTTGCCATCCGGCATCTGTCTGATAGCCCCTACGTAAGGAAAGCTGTGACAGTTGAGTGCATGAAGTGTTCAGCATGCTTTGTTTTTCATTTAATTACGTTATCCAGGTATTTGAAGTGCACTTTTCTGTGTGAATACACGACTCACACTATATATACTACAAAGGCTTTAAGACCTTTGGACAGACTAGAACCCCATGTTAACATTTATGTGAAGGTTGGTCAAAATACAAGCCCTAATAAAATTCACTCTCTGGAATGTGTTTAGACCATTATTACCCTTTTATAACCCGTTATGAGGCACTGGAATGCCAGCGCCCAACCCTTGTGACTATATGACAGGTGATTTCTTTTCACTTCATCCTGAGGGTGGACTGGTTTAAATGGAATCGAACAGGTTAGAAGAGTGTGTAATCGCAACAGATCAAAGTTCCACTGATGATGCAGTCATTTACACCAGGGTGGAGTGTGTATGTGGGTTTTATGAATGTCATAGCTTAAATAATACAGAGATTTATTTATTTTAGAACTAATTTCATTGTTTGAAGTAGATCTCATGGTCACAATTTAATTTAGCATCCAATTCTCACTAATAACTAACTAGTAACTGACTTTTGCCTCAATAAACGCCTAATTACTGCTTATTAATAGTTATTGAGGTAGTTGTTAAGTTTAGGTATTGGTAGGATTAAAGGGTTAGTTCACCCAAAAATGAAAATTCTGTCATTAATTAATCACCCTTGTGTCGTTCCACATCCGTAAGACCTTCGTATATCTTCAGAACACAAATTAAGATCTTTTTGATGAAGTCTGAGAGATTTCTGTCTCTCCATAGAAATCCAATGCAACTACCACTCCAAGGTCCAGAACGGTAGGAAAAATACATAAAGTTCTCCATGTGACTCCAGTGGCTTAAACTCAGTTTTATGAAGCAACGCGATTGCTTTCTTTGTGCAAAAAAACATAATTTACCACTTTATTTACAAAATAATATCCAAAACGCATGTGTCGTGATACTCTTGTGAACGCGTGTTGTAGATCAATATTTTTTGTAAGTAAAGTGGTAAATTATGTAATTATAAAGCACTCGCGTCGCTTCATAAAATTTAGATTAAACCACTGGACTCTCGTGGATTACTTTATTGATGTCCTTACTACCTTTATGAACCTTGGAGTGTAGTTGCGTTGGATCTGTATCCAAAAGATCTTAATTTGTGTTTCGAAGATGAACGAAGGTCTTACGGATGTGGAACCACACGAGGGTGAGTAATTAATGACAGAATTTTCATTTTTGGGTGAACTAACCCTTTAAGGGATGTAGAATATAGTCATGCAGAATAAGGCATTAATATGTGCTTTATAAGTACTAATAAACAGCCAATATCCTAGTAATATGTATTCTAATAAGCAACTAGTCAATAGTGAGAATTGGACCCTAAACCAATCTCATTACCGATGTTACCGATCTCATTATTTAATTATTAAAAATAAATAAACAATTCCTTAACAGCAAGGATTTAAATGGCATGATTAATTTTAGAATTTATTTCAGTGTTTCCATCTATTCATCCATCCATTAACACTAAGGATGGGAATGTCATCATTATAGGAATGCGACTAATTGATTTTTCTGTATAATGTGAGTATGTTTTTCAGAACAACGAAGGATAGAGATGTTTTTTTACAGTACGAGCGTTTCATAAATTGCTAATGCTGTGTGTATCACATGCATGCACGTACCCTTTGGTAGATGTTTTAGATGGTTTCTTTCTGCAGACAGCAACTGAAGGTCAGATGCCCAGGATGTGCATTCCTGTTCTCCACTTGACCGGGTCCTAGTGCCTGACCGGTCTTTCTTCAAAATCATAGACAAGCTCTCCAGAGCATTACTTCCCACCCAAAGGTGCTGAAGTCCCATCAATTTCACATGACCAAAGCTGAGAGGAGCCAGAGAACGCAGGGCATTATTGGATAGGTTCAAGGAAACAGCAGTTGCTGGGATGCGTGTGGGAATCGTAGTCAGGCCTAAAGAAGAACAGTTCAGGAGAGGACCTCGCTGGCACAGGCAGGGAACAGGACAGGCGGAGGTGGGGAAGGAGTGTGTCCCCCAGAGGTGGAGGAACAACACTGCCACACCAAGCACTGAGCTGTACGCTGACATTATAGTCAGCCCTGAAAAATATAAACACATCAAATGACGGATTTAAAATGATGACAGACAGATATGGCATACTTACTGTACATTTGTATGGTACAATATAGACAGACAAAAAAAAAAAAGCTGAGAAATTCTTCCTCATGAAATCCATCGCTGTGCCACAGAATCAATAAAATCAATCATATGTACACACACATATATAGAGTTCAAGTCTAAATTATTCAACACCAATCCTTTACTTGCCTAAGCTTAAGGAGAATTTAAAGTAAAACTTTTACACAAATCACAGATACATTGTAGAAAAAAATGTGTTGTAGGTTTGTTAAAACTAACCGTTTTAGTGTAGCAATGCTCCACTCGGCTCGGGCAATCTTTTGACTGTAGCTGGATAATTACCGACAAAACACTGAGACTTGACTGAGAAATTCTTTGACTTTAACTCTAACTTCCCTGAGATCAAAGTCTGAATAGCATTATGGCACCAGAAACACACACACAGAACAATCGTTGTACAATCACTCACTTGCCTGAGTTAATGTCTTACTCAGGTTTGCTCCCTCCCAAGCATTTTAAAGACATTGAATCAAACAAATAAATAAAATATAACAAAAACTATAAAAAATATTATCTAGTGTTAAATAAATAAAAATAGAGGTATTTTACATAAATATGTATATGAATTGGTATTTTAGTGAATTTAATTGCCACCAGATCATTGACCAAAATTAATAATTAAAAAGTAAATGAATCTCTTAACTTAGTCGCTGCATTATATAGTTAACCATACTTGATATTAGCGCTAAGATCATGTTCATGTTTCATCGTCTAACAGTACAATCACAATACACATTGTTTTTCAATCAAAACCTGCATTTGCATTTATTAACAAAAACACTGCAATATGAAAGCACCAATTTTCCCCTTCATTCAGAATATTTGTGATTTCCTTTCTGACAATGTTAAAAAAAAAATCTAAATCCACAGACATGATCAGATGGTTCCAGACTAATTCATTGTAGGGTTGAAAATAAAGTTACAATTAGTCTCTTAAGCACAGAAGATTTTTAGTTTGGACATCACAATAATACTGTATTTAAAAACAACAATAAATACCACACATGTACCCAGATAAACCAGGCCAAGAAGGTTATATTGCACAAAATTCACACTTGGATAGCTCGAATATATATTATTGAAGTTTCCTGTTTTTATCTTATCAAAAGATATTGGACTGGTACACACCTCTGAACATGTCATTAGACGACAGGTAATTTGTCATTAGTCCATGGCACTCTTAGAAGGGCACTATAATACAAGCCTTGAAAATATGTGCCAGAATTCACTAACTACTGTTTCAGGATCAGGCTACCAGTGTTACTTACATAAGATGTGGCTGTGCTGATCCTGCTTCAGTGAAGATAGAGATTGTTACAAAAAAAATCTAAAATCATGACCAAGTAAACATCTGTGATATAAAAACCAACCCTGAAAAACTCTTAATGACTTCTAAACTGTTAAATACTATTGGCCACTTCACATCCCCTCTTCTAAAGCCACAATAACCATGTAGAACTTTAGTCTTTCAGACTAAACAATACAGAAGGTTTATGACACTATTTTAACATTTGTATCAGTCAAACAACATCCCTCTTTTTATGTGGCCATTTGATGGTTATTAATGACAGGAGGGGATTGTAAAAGAGTGTAATAATACTGCTCAGAAAATCACTGGACTCAATTTCTCTGCTACGATACAATATATAAAGCACATGCAGTGAAGGCTGAACGTAGGCAGCTTAAAGACTGTAAAACACTGAGGTGAGCCAATGATAGTACACAGGGAGCTCTCGGCCATAAAAAAACAATACTGTTTGTGATTTATGGTTATAAGGGAGTGATTATCATCATCAAGTATGTCTGTGTGTGTTTTTAGACCTCCAATAAAGTTGAGTGGGCATGTAGAAGAAACTGTTCCGGTGGGTGGGAGTGTGAGGGCGGATTGTGTGTGTTTTTTGTGTATTGCATGTGTACACTGATATTATAGACTAATTATTGTCCAGTTTAAAAAAAAAAAAAAACACAACAACAAAAAACCCACAATATCATATTTGTATCTTTTGGCAGTTCACCTGAAATGTCATGTTTCATTTGAAAACCTTGATAAGCATGTCTATTCCAGTGGTATTTATCTCTCTTTCATTAGTGTGCTGCTCCACAGGGATTGTCGGACGTTTGGCAGCCCATGTTGGAGTATTTGACCTGCACTCTGAACAGAGTCCCGTCTGCACACATGCAAAGTTTATACCTCTCCAACCCCTCATTGAAGTACAAGTCTCCCCCTAGAGAGGAGTTTGGTATGCGCGAAGGACTGAACATCACTGAGCCATTTAGAATAATGCTGTTTTCCTGCACACAAAACAGAAAAAACATACAACTCATATTTATATGCTCAGATTTATATTTACACTACCATTCAAAAGTTTGGGGTCAGTAAGCAACACAACTGTTTTCAACATTGATAATAATAAGGAAATGTTACTTGAGCAGCAAATCAGCATATTAGAATGATTTCTGAAGGATCATGTGACACTGAATTGTAATGATATTTTACAATATTTTCCCAATTTATAGTTTTTGTTGTTGTTGTTCAAATAAATGCAGCCTTGGTGAGAATAAGAGACTTCTTTCCAAACATTTTAACAGTAGTGTGTATAAAGTACATTCTCAGTCTCTTTATTAGAACATAACCAGAAAATACAGTACATTTTATGCAGTATTAAAAAAACATAAAATAAATCAGAAAAAACAAGTATAGCTATAAGCTAAAGTGGCAAGTACTTTAAGTATACACTTGAGCAATAGCAGGAATCCGACTCTCAAAAATGGAATGGAAAAGGACTGGAAGGCCAAGAAAACTTTCAAAATCTGATGAGAAGTTTCTTCTTTGAGAAAATGGACGTCCAGGAGACATGTGACAGGAGGTCACACTAAATACTGATTTTTGCTTAAAGAAACAATTTTGTTCAGAATTTTTTTACATTTTGTGTACATATTTCCTGTATTTCCTGTTTGTATCGTAATAAAGAGACTGAATAATAAATATGGATGGTCATTAAAACATTGCTAAAACAACAAAGCTGGTGGTGGCCTAAGACTTCTGCACAGTACTGTGTGTGTATATATATATATATATATATGTATATGTGTGTGTGTGTGTGTGTATATATATATATATATATATATATATATATTTTATTTTATTTTATTTTATTTTTTTCAAAACAAACTTGTTAAAACCACTTACCGCTTTCAGCTCAATGTCCCCACCCATGCTGAACTCCACAGTTTTGCCCATGATGTAAACTCCCTCGTTGCCACGAATAATGGCCTTACCGTCTCCTTTGATAGTGAGGTCAGATGATGCATTGCTGGTGATCTGCAAAGTATGGCACTGAGTCACTGTACAAACACACCTCTTGGGTGACTAATCAAGACTAAGATGATCATATATTTCATATCAAGTCTCTAAGATTTGTCCTCAATTATTCAGGTTTCATAAGACTAAGAGTCAGGACTATGAGTACAGTTGCTTACTCTCTCAGTAGAAGCTTTCTTCACGTTGAGAACCTTGACCTCTTTGGGCAGGTGGAACTCATGGCTGTCAAAATCAGTGCTAAAGAAAGTCGTCTGAGTGCGGGGGTCAGTGAAGGAGATGCCCAAGTCGCTAACAATAGACGTTTTATCTTCCTCCACGCTCAGCTTGGTGTTGCCCTGCTGGAACACCACCTGTAACATGCAGAAAACCCCTAAATTAATACACTTTCTATATTATCAGAGCATATGGATTTGTCTAAATAAAGTGAGATACTATGCTGACTGACTGGGTTATTGTTGCCAGTAATGACAAGGTCCTGGTCCTTCCTGCCGCCCACTGTGCTCTTGTGCAGCGGGTGAACCACACCCATATCGGCCTTCTGTTTAAAGCGCAGCAGGCCGCTCTCGTGAAACTCCATACTTTCACAACCTCCCGGACCTATTCGTATCACTGTCCATATCACTAGAGTTATCTATAAAAGACAGAGAGTGATAATGTATGAGTGTCTCTGTTTTCAAGTGAGTAGTAGAGATGTAATTAAAGTGACTTTTAATGGTTTTGAAAGAAGTCTCTTGTGCTCACCAAGGCTGCATTTATTTGAAACTGAGAAATTTGAAATTGTGGAATATTACAACAACTTAAAATAACCATTTTCAATTTTAATATATTTTAAACTGTAGTTCATTCCTGGGAAGACAAAGCTGAATTTTTAGCAGCCATTACTCCAGTCTTCAGTGTCACATGATCCTTCAGAAATCATTTCAATATGCTGATTTTGTGCTCAAGAAACGCTTCTTATTATAAATTTTTTTGGAAACCATGATACATTTTTTTCCCTGGATTCTTTGTTGAATAGAAAGGTCAAAACAGCATTTATTTGAAATACAAATTTTGTAACATCATGAATGTCTTCACTGTCACTTTTGATCAATTTATTGCATCTTTGCTAAAAAAAAAATTCATGCTAGTTTTTAAATATATCCTATCATATTTATAATATCACAGGCACAACAAACAACTGATAAACTTACAATGAGATTAATGAGTGCAAGCAGAAAGAGTAGGATGACTATGCCAATGGCAAAGATGCCCTTGCGACCCCTCAGTCCTGTCTTGTGGAGTCGCTCCTCTTCAATTGGAACATATCCAGCCTTAAAATTACTGTTGTGCTCTTTATTAGCTGATCTGCGCTCGA
The DNA here is from genome assembly GCF_019924925.1 of Ctenopharyngodon idella. NCBI lineage: Eukaryota > Metazoa > Chordata > Actinopteri > Cypriniformes > Xenocyprididae > Ctenopharyngodon > Ctenopharyngodon idella. The sequence goes on along the minus strand of NC_067239.1, from coordinate 15,855,030 downwards.
TAGCCTTCTCCCTCATAGACTTCTTCACTGGTGCATTTGAGATTTCCTGTGGATATAAGGGAAAAGGGATGATAAAATGTTACAATTATTGTATGTTACTGAACATTTAATAGACAAGCCAATAATGCTACAAGTGGTCTGCCATTAAATGTCACACCAACAAGAACCCCTTTAAAATATAGCAATATTCAGCTTTACTTATATGATTTGCAAACAAGATATTTTCCAAGCTTCTGGTGTCAGTGCTCCTGAGTTTGGGTGTAATATTTATTATAGTAGAACCAAAAATACTTAAAGCCAGACTTAAAAGTATCTAATGCATCTAAAAAAAAAATCTAACCTCATTTTTCTGGGCCTTTTCCAATAGCTAACTGGAATTAACTGGTTTAAATTCAAGGTTAATTTTTAGTGGATTTATAAACTCCACAATTTCACACAGTTGTCCTAGCAGAATAGTATAGTTCAACATATTAACTATATTAACATGTTCACTAATGTTTGATAACCACAAAGTATCAAAATACTTTTTTAATCTTAATTTGAGCTTTATATCTATTACATAACATTATATCATATATCTTTAATATAACATTATATCTATTTTTAACATGTTAAGTCTAACAACTGTATTTTTTGTTATTAAGCTATCTTTTTTTAAATAAATATAATTTCAGTTTTCAAATTATTTATTAACTATTTAGGATATATAATTTTACATAGTGCACTAAATAGTGACAACTGATTTCAAATTCATGTGAGTTACTTGTGTGATCTGATTTGGGAATATGCAAATAATTACAAACATACATAGAATAATACAGAATGAAGTGGCATATGGTTCTGCAATATTTCAGCCATTTTTCAGTCAAATGCATCTTCTTTTAAAATGAATTAACAATGAACACTTCAATGCTATTACAGTGTGATAGCTAAATAAGAAACCAGTGTTGCTGTCTCAGGAATGTAGTATATGAGTCCGACTGTCTACATGAATGCCTAAAAATAAATGGCACCCACCCCTTTCCTCTGTAAATAATAAGAGCGTATGTCATTTTTTATTTATTTATTTTATTTTATTATTATTTTTTAGAGCTCCAAAGTATCACCATGCAGAATAACAACAGCAAACCTAGAAGCAAATGTAACCCTGCAATAATGAGTCAATTTTTCCATAAACGGTCCGGACTTAAAACACGCACATTATCGTTATTCATTCACATACATCGCTATATAGACATCGTTTGAAGTTTTATGTTATTATACATGGCTCGTTTTAACGCCGAAAATCGCTTGAAAAGCAACACAACGGAGAAAACATTTACAATTCACATTGAAAACAGACCTGCTCCGACGCCATGTTGACCCTCCCTCTCCAGACCACTGACTGCACTGACAGCTTCACACAGCCTGAGGAGAAACCACTGCTAGAGAACCGTTACCCAAACAATATTCAGCAATAGCGAAACCTTCACGTAGATTATACACTTCAAACATGTCTATCCTGAAAAATTAAATTACAGAAATATAGACCAACGTTGAAGAAGGAATGGGTTACTTTTAAGGGAGTATGAACTGTTATGTTAGATGGTTTGTTCCTCCGCTATAAAGGGCCAGTTGTGAATCTCAGACAGACGCCGTATAAGGAGAGTACAAATAAAGACATTTTCCTCCGTTCATGCTAGATAGAACACATCATTAAAAATCAAAATAGAAAGAAACGTCTGTTATAATAACTTTTCTATTATGTCTTTACTTTTATTCATCCCCCCCCCCCCCCCCGTTTTATTAATTTAATAAATATTAAAAAATAAACAAACTACAGTAAACATTTTAGAGTAAAAATTATAACCTATTATATTTTAAAAGACAATATATGTATTTTTTGAAAGTATGAATTACCTTAATTTACAGAAAATACTTTTAGGCCTACCGTAAAATATTGTTAAAATTATGTAGTAAAGATAAGCATTGGTTTATAAAAGTCACTTTTAATTTTTTAAATTAAAAGTCGTCGTGTGTACATTGAGGTGTTTTATTTTGCATTTTAATTTATTATTATTTTACATAAACGTATGCTTGTTTGTTTTAGTGTTTTGTGTGTTACCCCAACTTAGGTCACAGTTGCTGGATAACTCAATTTTAGCAATAGCTGCAATGTATTGTTTAAAATATTTTCTTTTTATTTAATTTGTGATCAGTTCAATGGCATGTATTATGTGTCACGTGGTATAAAGTTAAATGACGGAAAATCAATTAAGGCATTACACCTGTAAGAGAATGTAAATAAAGATCTTCCTGCACTTGACATCTGACACCCACTTAACAGTGTGAGATTTCATCAGTGAGAACTGAGCTGCATCTTCACGAGACACCGAGTAACATAATAAGAGGCCGTGTTAAAAACAAAACAAAAAAAAAAACAGCTCATAGGGTTCGGGCTGTCCACATTGTGCTTATACAGCTATATTTCCTCAAACTGAGATGTCTAGCAAACCGTTGCTACAACTAAAAGCGCGTCCATGGTTTCGGTGAAAGTCAATTGTGTGAATGGTGGGCTTTTACTAGCAGTATAAATACAAAGCGCGCACCCGCGCTGCTGGATTAAGTGCACTGGGACGTCCTGAAGCAAGCAGGATTACAGAAGCAGATCTGCAGCGATGGCTGACACTTTACGAAGACTGGTGAACTCATCTCCGTACAGTGTTTTGCAGGACAAACTGGAAGCTTGGTACAAAGACTACCATGTAAGTCATCGTTACTTCAAACTGCACTTAGTCTGTGACCAAACCCTAGAGTTTTTTTTACAATAGACTTAAATTGTTTAGGTATTTATGTGTGTGATATCACACAAATTCAGGAGTCACTGATACCAGATTGTAATATTTGATATTCTGACTGGATTCTGTTTGCAACAATTGCATAAACAATTTTAAATGTATCTGCTTTGTGGATGGGGTTTAGCATAACTCAATATGCACAGCAACTTTCAGTTGTTAGACGGTCATAGAGTCAGGAGCAGTAGCCTAACATCCTTAATTTATGTGCACACAAGGGTGCCCTGCATTGTGCTTATGTAGCAACAGACATGAGCAATATGTGCTGCTTTATTGCATTGCTTTTGCAGCAAAGTTTGGTTTCTATGGACGCTCGTTGTCAGGACAACGGCGACTCCATTCCTGGGTAGTTCTGATAGGCTGAGAGGAAACGTGCGCGCTCCCGACAGGCTTGTGTTTATGAATGGGAGACTTTATAGGAGATTTTGCTTTTTTTCATGCATTGTGTAGTGAAATTTACAGTATAGTCCTCTCAAATTATAGGAATTATAGATTATTCGAACCACACGTTTATGGGTTAGTGTTCTCATCTATCAAGTTATTCTTCAAAAATACGGAATTAATAAGGAATGTCTTAAGAAGTGATTCTTTTTTTTTAGTTCCCGAATTAAAGCAATTTAGATATTTTTGCGCGTCAAAAAATTCTATTTGGTGTCTCAAAATTTTGGAAAAAGAGAAATGTAGTAGTTTGACAATCTTTTACCATCTAATATTTTACTTTTACTATGCTAAAATCAGTGTGACAAACGTTCAAAATCAGGTGCAACATGTAGAAATCCATTATGTTGTCATTTGTAAGTTAAAAATAAGTTAAAGTTAAGTTAAATGGGTTAAAAATATCTTCTTTTTTACCTTAAAAAATATTTCAAAACCATGTTTGCATTGTAAGAACTGAGGAGTGCAATATCTGATTCAGCACATTGTTGCAGACAGTTCAGGGGCATTTCCAGAGGACTGGTGCTGCTTTACTTCTCACTGTTATGATGTTGCATATACTACCTAGATATGTCTTATCTCATAACATCCTTTGGTCATACTTCTCTTAGGTGTTCTCTTGTGACCAGAACCTGAATAGGTGCTGTGAGCTGGTGGAGCTCACCTCTAAAATTCAGGGTCAATTGTTCACCATACTCAACCATACAGCACAAGAGGGTAACAAACAGATTTGCTCCTATTTGCTCAGTATTTATGTACAATATTTAGTCTCATTCAGCTGTATTAATAACAGTAATGTTCAAGCAGATTCTCTGTCCTCGTTCTTCTTCAGGGGGACATTATTCAGGGGTTGACACACTAAAATCTCGCCTTTTACCATGGCTTGGCTCTTGCTTCACCATTGCAGCTTCGTCTGTCTCCGCGGATACCAGCCTTAGCCTCATTCAGGTCAGCTGGACATCCAGAATCCTCTATTGCGGTCTTTAAAATTGTTCCACATGTCATGTTTCATGAGTTAAATAATGATCCTGACTCACTATATACTTGCCCATTTGTATGTGTAACTCGGTGATATATACTTTTGTATGTGCCGATCAGGAATCTGTGGAGAAAGATCGGAAGATTCGTGAACTGTCCTCAGCTCATGAGAGCGACATGCAGACAATAGAAGACCGGCTGTGTTCTACACGTATAGAGTTGGATTCAGTTAAACAGGAGTCAGTATCAATTCTAGTAACAAGTCTAAACTAGATTAAAGCTGGCACTGGAATGAAAGTTATAGATCTTATTGTGAATGATTCATCAGTTTTTTTTTTTTACCTTGTAATGTCTAATTAAGCAAAAACAAGACCTCTCTCTGGTGATGTATGCTAGACTTCTCTAATCATTTAGTGCACTTAAACCTTGCCCTTCCACAATACACTACAAGCTTGTCCTCACCCTACATTTTTATCTATTCCAATGATCCGTGACAGTCGGATGTACGTCACAATACAGAAGGAAAGATCTGTTGCTACTTCTCCTTCATCATAATTTAGTTAATAGACTAATTTTGTGGAAGTTTCTTTAAAAATCCTTTATTTCCACTGGGAAAAAATAGCATACAAGTTTGGAACATTATGAGGGTACATTTCTGTGTGTAGTAATTTCATAATTATCCTTTACACAAAATTCTATTCATTTATCTTAATACTCAATACATCATAGTACAAAAAGGTTGAATTGTTACATTTTACACTTCATACAAATAAATAAAAAATAATTTATTGTGTTGTTTTTTGTTTCCAGGCTTGCTGACACCCAGATTGAACTGGATTCCACAAAGAATAAATCTGCAACCACCCTGTTGGCCACAGAGGATGAAATACTACATCTAAAGGCAGAGTGAGTCAGAGTTGGTGAACTTTACTGAAATTTCTATTTATATCTTGGTGTATTTAACATTTAGACAGTTGTATGAGCTGTATGACTGCTGAGTGGCCAGTTGTGTACTAGAAGGTGAAATGATAGAGAATTCATTATTCATATTATGTTAAAGGGTTAGTTCACCCAAATATGAAATTCTGTCATTTATTACTCACCCTCATGTTGTTCCACACCCGTAAGACCTTCGTTCATCTTCAGAACACAAATTAAGATATTTTTTGATGAAATCCGAGAGCTCTGACCCCTTCATAGACAGCAATTTAATTACCACTTTCAAGGCCCAGAATGGTAATAAAGACATCGTTAAAATTGTCCTACAGTGACTACAGTGGTTCAACCTTAATTTTATGAAGCGATGAGAATACTTTTTGTGCGCAAAAACAAAACAAAAAATAACTAGTTTATTCAACAATTTCATCTCTCTCCTGTTATTCTCCTACGCTGTTCTATTTAGGTTCTATTTCAGAATGCTGGTTCAGTATTGGCCGACGCTGTAAACGTGAGCAGCATGACGCATGCCTTCTGATGCAGAATCTGGAAGTGCTACAACGTAAACAGCGTATGAGAATAACACAGAAGAGAAGATATTGTTGAATAATGTCGTTATTCACAATAGTCATATGGACTATTTTAATGATGTCTTTACTACCTTTCTGGGCCTTGAAAGTGGTAATTAAATTGCTGTCTATGGAAGGGTCAGAGAGCTCTCGGATTTCATCAAAAATATCTTAATTTGTGTTCTGAAGATGAACGAAGATCTTACGGGTTTGGAATGACGTGAGGGTGAGTAATTAATGACAGAATTTTCATTTTGGGGTGAACTAACTCTTTAAATAATGTAATTGTGTCAGGCTGCGAGTTGCTCAAGATCAGGTTGATCTGTATAAGAAAAAGCTGGATGTACTTGATGACTATGAGAGGCAGATCAGAATCCTACGAGATGAGGTCTCATTCCTCACCACTGAAAAAGCTGTTCTACAGGAAAGGTACAGTTGACATGAAAACACCTTGTTGCTTAGTGCAAATGAGACTTAAGTAAGCCTTACTTACTCTTTTAACTCACCTCCAGATTGGTCAGGAGCCGTTCACCTAGTCCTCTTCCAAGGCGGAGTCGCTCGGTTAGCCCTGTGAGGGGCGAGTCTCCTACACGCGCCCAGCTCACTAGTTCCTCTCGGCATGCACGGCTGGTCTCGCGTTTCTCAGACCTGTATGCCACAGAGAGACTGGACTCCCAAAGTCTCCTGCGCAGATACATTGACGACCTGGAAACAGTCCAGAGGATCCTTTTCATTGCTGTTGTGGTAAGAATAGCTCTGGTTATCCATTACTATCGTGCAATAACTGCTAATGTAGGCTAGTAATAATGTTAGGGTCCCTTATAAAGCCATAGAATGTATTAACGAACATATCAGTTACTTAATTATATTATACAGCAGGGAAGATGCTGTATTGTAATTAATAATCTGTATTGTCCAACAGGAATCATTTCAGGCTGCTAAGCTGGCCTATCGGCAGTTTAAAGCACGTGTGAGGAAGACACTTTCCTCTACTCATATTGGTCCTGAGAGTCTGGAGGATGCAGTGGTGGATTACATTGTGAGAAATCTGGATCTGTATGATGTGCAGACCAGCGTTAATGTACGTTTGACCATGTGTGCAAACACTTTTTGTGATTAAAGGCCCATCACACAAAGGACAATAACTATAAAGATATAGTTCTAAAAATCATTCTCAATATTAAAGAATAGCAAAGTCCACAGCTATAACGATAACGGCACAGAGAAACAATATAGTTGGAATCACTTTCAGAACAATTTTATCCAGTTGATGAATGATAAATACATTGACAGCCAATCAGAATCAATCCTGCTGTAATGAGCTTGAGCATTTAAAGTGGCAGACAAGCACATGCTTAGAATAAACAGAACAATATCGTCCACTGGTGTGGCGATAACTATAATGATAATAAAATTAGCGTTATAGCTAATTTTAAAGTTTTAAAGGCCTTAAGTATAGCAACCCTGAAATTCCTAATAAACAAACACACAAAAGTTTTTTTTTATATTTTCTTATCACTTTCATAAGTCAGAAATGACTTTTCTCTTTTTCTTTTTAACTTTTACCCCCAGAAATCCTCTCTGTATATTTTGAGTAATTATTTTAGTATTTTTCATATTTTGTCATTTTAAAAATATTTCTATTTCAGTTTTAATTCCAGTAATTTTAGAACTTCAACTTAAGTTAGCTGCAATAGCAACATTTCTATTTTTTAATTGCAAGTTTTTTTTTTCATCTCATATTATTATTTTATTTTATTTCAGCTTTATTTCAATTAATAAAAACAACACTGCTGTGTACATTTTAATGTAATTTTCTTTACTGTTGTTAAATAACATATAAATGTAATTGTTCAATTTCCAACTATTTAGGATGTGATCAACACAATGAACGTAAACCCACGCATCTCTTTCCCTCCGGAGGTGGACTTTGTTCTGATCAGCAGCTTCATTAGGGAAGCATGTCGAATAGCTTTTGCCATGCAAACTCTGGACCCACCCCTGGACCTGGCCTTCAGCTCAGATGGTGAACTCTACAGTGATGTTAAGTGAGTGGAGCTCATAAATCAGACACACTCGCACATACACAGCACGTCTCAAGGGTCTTGAGATGCATCTTTAAAAGTTGAACTCACAGTGTCTTAAAAATTTAAGATGTATGTTACACTGAGATTTTTTACCAATGCTTCATGAGAAGAAAACAAAACATATTGAGAAACACACACAAACACACATGTAAACCAGTGACTTACCTGTCACACTTTCTCTTCCTCTCAGGTACAGGCGCAGTTTTGACTCGGAGTTCACCGCTCCACTGGTGGCGTATCACGTGTGGCCTGCACTGTTGGAGGGAGACACTGTCATACTGAAGGGAGAGGCGGTCACTAGGAGAGGAGCTCTGGTATGTGGAGGCCATTTGGAGAAAATCAATCAATATAGCATTCATACTAGTCATGACATACTCGTACTGCATAGAAAAGTAGAGGAAGAAAAGTTTTTGTGGATATTTTTGTTAATACTTTTTAGTCATTTTATGCGTTATTGTTAAAGAATTATTAAATATTAAGAATATATATATAAGTGTGTGTGGATTTACATGTTTTTCTCTAGTGGAGAAGCAGGAGTCGTAGTTCCAGTCCTGTTCGCTCTCGTTCAGGAAGCCCCAGCCGCACATTTGTGAGTTTCTACTGAACATTTGAGTCTTCCAGTTCACCTAAAATTTGAAATTCTATCATAATTTCTCACCCACATGTTTGAAACCTGTATGATTTTCTTTCTTCTGTGGAACACAGAAGGAGTTATTTATAGCAGAATGTCTAAGCTGCGGTTTTCTATCAACTTTCAAAAAAGATTTTCAGTGAATAATGATTTAAGTCAGTCTGTTCCTCACACAAAGCTATCATATGGCTTCAGAAGAGTTGAAATATAGTGCACAAATTACACTTACCGGCCACTTTATTTGGTACACCTTTCTAGTACCGTGTTGGACCCCCTTTTGCCTTCAGAACTACCTTAAATCTTCATGGCATAGATTCAACAAGGTGCTGGAAACATTCCTCAGAGATTTTGTCCCATATTGACACTATAGCATCATGCAGATTTGTCGGCTGCACATCCATGATGCGAATCTCCCATTCCACCACATCCCAAAGGTGCTCTATTGGATTGAGATCTGGTGACTGTGGAGGCCATTTGATCTTAGTGAACTCATTGTCTTGTTCAAGAAACCAGTTTGAGATGATTTAAGCTTTGTGACATGGCATGTTGTCCTGCTGGAACAAGCCATCAGAAGATGGTTAGTTACACTGTGGTCATAAAGGGATGGACAAATGGCGTTTAATCGATGCTACTAAGGGGCCCAAAGTGTGCCACCACCACCAGCCTGAACCATTGATATAAAGCAGGATGGATCCTTGCTTTCATGTCTTTTACGCTAAATTCGGACTCTACCTTCTGAATGTCGCAGCAGAGATTAAGACTCATCAGACCAGGCAACATTTTTCCAATCGTCTATTGTCCAATTTTGGTGAGCCTGTGTTAATTGTAGCTTCAGTTTCCTGTTCTTAGCTGATGTGCTGCTGTCGACCATCTGTTTCAAGGTTCGATGTGTTGTGTGTTCAGAGATGCTCTTCTGCAGACCTCGTTGTAACGAGTGGTTATTTGAGTTAATGTTGCCTTTCTATCATCTCAAACCAGTCTGGACAATCTCCTCTGACCTCTGGCATCAACAAGGCATTTTCACCCACAGAACTGCTGCTCACTTGATATTTTCTCTTTTTCAGTCCATTCTCTGTAAACCCTAGAGATGGTTGTGCGTGAAAATCCCAGTAGATCAGCATTTTCTGAAATACCCAGACCAGCCCGTCTAGCACCAACAACTATATCAGTTTGTGTGTAAATGTACGTTTTTGTCCAACGTTTTTTACTTTTGATATAATTTTTAGTGAGAAATTACCATAGAAATTACTAGTAATTAAATATTTTCTTAGTTATCACCAAAACTTTAATCTATTTTGCTGTTTCAGAACCCCTTCCTAAATCAGTTTCATGAGGTACCTTTGTTTGCAAATGCCTACAGAGTCATTCGGACGCAGCTCATGTCTACATACCTAAATGCATTGAGTTGCTGCCATGTGATTGCCTGATTAGATATTTGCTTTAATGAGCAGTTGAACAGGTGTACCTAATAAAGTGGCCGGTGAGTGTATATGAACCATTTTTGTAGTACTTTTATGGTGCGTTTTTGCTCTTTGAAGCTTGACAACCCCTGGTACTCATGCAGTTTCATTGTTTGAAAGAGAACAGCTCAGACATTCTGCTACTTCTTTTGAATTCTCAGAACAAAGTAAATCATACAGGCTTAGAATTCAAGTAAATGATGACAGAATTGTGAACTATTTCTTTAACATTCCCAAAAGTAAACAAGGAAAACAATATGGTCCAAAATGTAGTATGTGGTCCACAATTCATATTAGTTTAAGAATTAAGTTTTCTTCATATCTCTCTTGCACATGCTTCCTCACTGAGTCTGAGGGTTAGTACAAATTCTTCCATTCTTCTCTGTGGATTTCTATAATATTTCTGCTTTTTAATAAGAGGATTTTGCCAGCTGCTTTGTGAGTGATTTATCTGTCTATCTGTCAGATGCCCAGTCGTAGTCGAAGCCCTTCCCCTGGACGTCTCTCAAGTAGTCGACTTTAAAGTTTGATACCTGACCTCCCTTCACACTGGATACAGGACCAAACAAAAGCAGAATAATCAAAACATAAAAATATTTTTTTCAGCTTTAACGTAATCTTTTCTATGTGTGGGATGAACTAGACACTAAAGTGGAAAACAATTACCTTTACAAATGACTCAATACTTATGAAGAATGGAGTCATTTGTCATGTTTAAACAGAAAGCACTATTTACAAGAAAAAAACCTCCACACTAACATTTCCTGAGTGGATTGCACTTGACAGCTAGTGGCCCAATATGATTAGCCAGTTAAACCTTAATTGTATTAGATCAGCACTATGCATATACATTATAACAAAGACATTATATATAGAAAGACAGTGCACTCTTATTACTATGAATGGGAGAAAGTGCAACGTGCAATATGGCGGAACAAGTCCCGCCTTCTAAATAAAAGAGCCAATCGCGAGGTGGTCAAGACATTGTGTCACTGCAGACTTGCCTTAAAGGGACTTTGATTATAATGATTTTTAAAAAAAAACAGCTCTCTAAATGTTAACATTTTACTCACTGAGTCTAATAGGACCATTGCACATTACACGTTCAAAAATTTGTGGTCAGTATGATTTTTTTAATGAATATTTTTATTCAGCAAGGATGCAGTAAATTGATCAAAAGTGACAGTGAAGACATTTATAATTTAAAAAAAGATTTCTGTTTTAAATAAATGTTCTTTTGAACTTTCCATTTATCAAAGAATCATTAAAAAAATGTATTAGTTTCCACAAAAATATTAAGCAGCTCAACTGTTTTTAACATTGATAATGATAAGAAATGTTTCTTGAGCAGCAAATCAGCATATTAGAATGATTTCTGAAAGATCATGTGACACTGAAGACTGGAGTAATGATGCTGAAAAATCACAGGAATAAATTACCTTTTAAAATACAGTTATAATAGACAGTTGTTTAAAATTGTATTTTAGTTTGACAATATTACTGTTTTTACTGTATTTTATCACATGGATGCAGCCTTGGTGAGCATAAGAGACTTCTTTCAAAAACATTTTAGAAAAATTACAGATACTAAACTTTTGAACAGTAGTGTTTGAAACAAAATATACTTGTTAAGGTGCTCTGTTTGTCTGTGATAACTGGACAAGTCCTCTAAGGTGCTATTCTTTCTAATTTTTTGTATGTTTTCATATATTTATGTGATTTGGATTTTTATCTCTACAGTAGGAATTAGGATCAAAGAGAAAATCTGTTGTCTTCTAGGTCACACCTGCACACCAGCACTTTTAAGAAAATTAATTGGCTCTTTTGTAATGATAACTGTATCACTCTTAAGTGCTGTTCGTGAAGTGTTTCTACTGAACTGTCATTAATTTGTTTCTTCTAGTACATAATCTGTAGACTCTAAAATAATTTATTTTACAGACTATTGAATGCATTTCCACTTTAAGGCCAGTGTAAATGTCAATTTAATTATTATTTCCTAATGTTGGTGCTAAAGTTTTACTTCAATACTGAAGAATGGCCTGCAGTGTTTTGAATTTGTGGAATTCTAAACTGTTCAAAACCTCAATTTCATAGTTTTAAGGTGCTCAGTTTATTCTGCTAATTGTCTCATGTTTATGAGGTCTGTATCAAGTAAAGTACTTTTTTTCTGTTATCTCAAATCATTTATTAAATTTGTTTTAACAAACAAAAAAGGTGTGAGAGTGAATCATCAGGAACCAGACCTTTAACTTATGGCTTAAGCTTATTATTTAAGTGAAAATTTAGTTATTTTCATACAGTAAAATAATTTGTCTGAGAGTTCAAAAATGACTCAACCGTTAATGAAATATTACTTAGTTTTCCTTGAGTAATAATGGATTATATAATGGAAGTCAACATGAAAGATACGTTATGAATGACGTCATTATAATGTGAGCACAAAGGACACCTACTGTAGTTCAAACACATTATTCTGTCTGTACCCTCTTCCACATGTCACCACTAGAGGTCACTCACATCATACTAAACTGAGGAGGACACAGACATATGAAAGCTGCTGAATACGAACCGCATACCAGTAAACTAATCGTACTACTTTTACTATATCTTTCTCTAGCAGAAAAGAGTATGTGTTTCTGAATTCAGCACGTGTTTTGGTTCTGGACTCACTCTCCATAATTACAAAGGGTTTTACAAGTAGGCCTAAATGAATAGTTCTTTTGGAAAATCAGTTTAAAAATAATGTACAATCACAGAGACTCCAGCCATATTAGTATCCTAATAAAAACTGTTATTTTAGTATTATTTATATACTATTAAAGTATTTATTAATACTTTACTTAATTAGCTTTTATTTTTACATTTTATTTTTTAACATTTCTATTTAGCTTTAATTTATTTTCATTTCAGTTTTTTTTTTTTAATTTTAGTACTTATATTTTATTTCAGTTAGTTGCCAGATCAACTAGAGTTTTTCCATGTAATAATTATAGCCTATTTTTTTTTTTTTTTTTTTTTTAATTTCAGATTTATTTCAGTTATAGTTTTAGTTTTAGTTAACATTAACATCACTGAAATAAAAGCTGTTTTATTTTACAAGCAGATCACCTTTGTTGAGATAACCATCCAAATAATTCTCTGTAACCCTCTGTTATTGGACTTTTTTTTTCAGATAATAAATGAATCATGACTGGTTGTGCATTTCTGCAATAACACTGGCAATAATACTGGTAGTAATTTAAAGATGGACAGCACAACATAAACACAACAAGTATTTTCAACTGTAATATAAATAGAGGAAGAGGAAAAATAAAAAAAACAGGAAATTTTCAAGAGTGGAGCCATGGAGTAAAATAAATAAAGGCCATATGTGGTTACATGAGAGTGGATTCATTGAGACACACACACACACACACACACACACACACACACACACACACACACACACACACACACACACACAAAAACAGTAGTTCAAGCTACCAAGACACGCTGCACATCCGTTTGCTGACTGCAAATAAAAGCTGCATTATAGTTGCTATGGCATTGGATAACCTCCTGCTGTTATAGGGTAAGACAGAATGAGAGAACGGTGAGCAATATAATTGCAGAATGACTGCAAGGCCAAGTCTTACCAACAAATTATAAAGCAGGGACCATGTAATATGGGCATGGCGCAGCATGAATACTCAGGGGCTACTTACCATTTTCCTGAAATAAGCATTCTGTATTTTGCTCAGTGTCCTAGAAATACCTGGAGTTATTTTGAGCTCAGTAAGCTGCCTGGACTCTCCTCTGTTTCTCTGGTTGCATTAAAGCAGACTGAGATCTGAGACCTCCAGCTGACCAAGGTTAGAATTCCTGCATGCATAAAGAGCAGTACTAAAACGCTCTTCATCATTCAAAGTATTACTGGTTTGGATAAACACTGGAAGATTTTAAATATAAAAATAGCAAGGGAAAACCCAAGTGAATCCTTTGGATTTCTGCAACTGGTCATAAAATAACACTGATACCTTTATGGTATATAAATTGTGTTTTCAATAAATATCTTATTTGTTTAACAAAAAGACTGGGTTAGTTTGGTGTTATAGTGTTGATGCACTGGTTTAAATAAAGCACTTGGAACAATATGGGTTATAGTAAATCAGTTTAAACCACTAGGTGGAGATCTTGCCTTAAGGCTGAGAAACGCTGCATGAACCTTGGGAGTCAAGTTTATAGAATGAGACTGAAATAGTCTCAGAATTATGATAAATAATAGGTTGTGTGCTCTGTAAAGTAAAAGAACAAGAAATAGAAGGGTGGAGAGGGAATGAAAGTTTGAGGCTTTTCCTTGAGTCTCCAAGTCCAAGGCAGATGAATGTGTATGAGAGTGTGTAATTGAATTAGAGGCTCATCCTCAAACTGACTAATAATGACAGAGAGAGCAGGAGACTTCAAGGAAGATAAACAGCATAAATCTTTTGAATAATATCTTCTAGTTTCTCTACATGTGGTGTTGCTTTTAAACACTGCACACTAATAGATTGTAGCTGATTGCAGTGTTTTGTTTCAGAATGCTGGACAGCTTTCATTGCCTGCTTTCTTGAGTTCATTAAGTCTTGATGGTGATGCCAGCAGTAGTGTGGAATCATTGTTCACAACTGCTAATTAACACCAGGAAATCGCCACATGCTAATGAGCAGAATTGTTCGGTCAAGCTTGGCAACATCTCTTGGGCTTTTGCCAGGAGAGAAAGAGAATAGCATGAAGACTGATGCAGTAACACTTCAGGGTGAGTAACGGCACAGAACGGGTTTACTGCAGATAGTAAAAATAGTCCATCATTATCAATCTAACCTCAAGAAAATCACTTTTAGGTTCAAGCAATGATTTTACAGACCATGTAGTGTATGTCTGAAATAGCATACTAGCATTCTACTGGAGTATAGTATGGATAAAGATGAAATGAGTTTATTTCACTCAAAGATAACTGAAAGTTCATTGTACTTAATAGAAAAAAGTTAAGTGAACTCAATAACTGATTATATAAGTTGAACTTAATCTGAATAAGTGCAGCAGAGTTCTAGTTCCCAGCATGTCAGGCTGCATAAGAGAATAAATGTTGAAATTAAGAGTTATTTTCTGTTTTTGAGATTAATATAGGGAGAAATGTGCAGTTTTTGTAGACTACATCATGCATTAAGTGATAGTCTCTTGTTAGTTAAATTAGCACATGCAAGTGCTATTGCTAGCTAGCAGCTAATTGTAAAATTAATATGATGTTAGCTTAGTCAACATTTTAGTTAAATTGAAATTAACATGTGTAGTACTAAATTAACATTTTAAGTTTCACTAACCCTTACAGAAATATAAGTATATTCCAAGTTCATTTTATTAAGTATACTTTTTATTAAGTATATTTTTTAAGTATACTTTATATAGTAAGTCAATGTATAGTAAATCAATGTACTAGTACTATACTTGTAAGCATACTATTTCAATACTACTTTGGGAATAAATTGGCCCATTTTTAGAGTACTTTAAGTGTAAGAGTAGTAAACTTTGAGTACACAACTATGTTTTTCATCTGTATTGCAACTATATGATCTTATAGGTATACTAAAAGTTTAGTTAAATAATTGTAGTAAATTTAAGTACACTTTGAAGTATACTCTCAGTAAACTACTAGTTTAATAGTTGTATAGGCCTACTGCAAGTATACTTGTAAGTTTTCTTTATAAATCAATATTATATAATAATGAACTGCACTTATACAGCATTTATCTTTGTTAATGTTAATTTCAACATTTACTAATACATTTTAAAATCTTGTTAACATTAGTTAATGCACTGTGAACTAACATGAACAAACAATGAACAACTGTATTTTCATTAACTAACATAAACGAAGATTAGTAAATACAGTAACAAATGCATTGCTCATGGTTAGTTCATGTTAGTTAATACATTAACTAATGTTTAACTAATGAACCTTATTGTTAAGTGTTACCAATGCAATTTTAATATATTTCTGAGTACATAAAAAGTAGACCGAAAGAATCAGACTGCCAAAAGGTTTTATGATATTTATAATAAATTATTAAAAACATTTTATTATTTTAAAATAAAAGGAAACTGAAGTCCAGTAAGTGTGGTTCAGTGAGGCAGAATTCATATCATCCTCTCACATCTGGCTTGTGTGGATCGATTTAATGTCTGCAGGCATGTGCAGAACCATTAGTCTTACAGATTCATTATATCCAGTGTTTGCCTATTGCTGTAAAAAAATGTCATGCCTATTAACTAGGATTTTGCGTAGTGACACCAGCAGAGATTGATTTTATGTTATGTTGTTTAACTTGGCAGGTTTTCTGTGGGCTTTGGATCATGCATTTAGCTAAATACTTTAGCGTACAAGAAGGTTGGAAATTTGAAAATGTCTTCTGAAGCAAGCCAAAGAGATGTAGGGAAGTGTGACCGTTAGATGTCTCAAACCACAGTTTATTCTGGAACGGTTTGAAAATGTCGAACATTTCTTAATGTTACATGTCGCAATCCAATGTTTAGTAAGTTAGATAGATGATCCTTCCCCTGGAGTTAGGTGAGGGCTGTTCAGGTGATCACACTCACCCATGTGCCAGCCTGAAACTGACACTTTTATCTTCTTTGTTTGTGTTCCTGCCTTTTCCCTGAGGAGAAATATCCTTCTAGGATGAATGTTTGGGATCTCCATGATGAAAACAGCAGCCCAAAGTATTCCTTCACCCAAATGTCCAACTAGTCTGCTGAGTTGAACTAAGGCAACTGCTTTGATAGGGGTCGGATGAAAAAGCTTGGTGTGGTTTGGTGTGGGTCAGTGGTGTCTGGGCTTATCAGGCCTGGATGGTCTGTTACACATCCAGTGGAATGTTTATCCAGTTGTGCTGTGGTTTGAGAGGCAGGAGAACGTAACCGCAGAGACCTCCTGCTTGTTCACTGGAGGTAAGCTCTGCAGGGGCCTGTAACTCACTCTGCTTTCCCAACACTGTGTTGAAGGAGGGGGGTAAAGTATATAAGTGTGTTTAGGGACGTCCTCCCACTACCCTGCAAATAACGGTTCAACCGGGCATCCATCTACAGGTCTCCTTTCATCCACTCATCCTGCCAAAGAGATGAAAGCACTGCACCAGCCTTTAATCAAATGTCCAAATACTAGTGGTCGACTGATTCCAATAACTCATTTTTACATTAATCAGACAATAGTTTTTCAAATCAATATATTGTTGAATATGTTAAAAATTACCTTAGTCTTTCTAGGCGGCAGAGACTACAAGAGTCTGAAATACATGAAATTTGCGCAGCTTATTGTGCAAACCAAAATCCCAATAATAACTAGAAAAAAGCAAAAATAACTAGAACAGCTTAAATTACATCCAATCTGTTCTTTCTCTTTGGTTATTTTAATCTGCCTTACAAAAGCCGTAGAGAAATAATATGAACTCATTCAGTTTTCCACAACGTATTATAATTTGAAATATAAATAATGCAAAAATAGGCATGCAACATTTAATTTTTGATTCTGTGAGATGCTCAAAGGTCAGCATGACCTCATGATTGAAGCTACAGGTTACCTGTGGTGTATGGCTGGTCAGTGCTGGACAGTGGATGCCGTTTGAAGCTGGGAGGTTGGATGTGATAAACCCATTCAGACCTGAGGCCAAGTGCAGCATTCAGAGCTTCAAAGTCTTTAAAGATCTATAGTCACCTCTTAAAACACAAACTAATGGCCACTTGAGACACATTTCCTGCCTTTAGAGTGGCCTCTCAGCCACTAGAACATTTTACACATTTTTCACACACATTTTCTCTCAGATTTGGTTTGACAACACACTTCTTCATGATGCGATAGGCCTCTTTGGCCAGCATGAGAATAAAATGTATGATATCATTGATACGATAGATACTCCTTCTCATTTCCCGTAATTATAACATTATATCATATTAAAGCATTTTCTGAACTCGTTCAAAATGTTTAATTCTTAAAGGTATAGTTCACCCAAAAGTGAAAATTATCCCATGATTTATTCACCCTCAAGCCATCCTAGGTGTATCTTCTTTCAGATGAACACAATCAGAGATATATTTAAAAATATCCTTAGTCCTCCGAGGTTTATAATGGTTGTGAATGGGGGGCTGTATTTTGAAGTCAAAAATAATGCATCCATCTATAAAAAAAAGTAATCCATATGACACCAGGGGGTTAATAAAGGCCTTCTGAAGCGAAGCGAAGCGTTTTTGTAAGAAAAATATCCATATTTAAAACTTTATAAATTCAAATAATTAGCTTCCGGTGGACGACCGTACGCAGAATGCGCAAGTCGACTTGCGCCAAATGAGTAACCCCCTGAAGCGATCATGGACGCATTTATGATGCAGGATGTAGGAGTAGCGTAAGCTTAGACAAATAGGGCTGTGCAACAAATTTTAGCTCGTTTTCTCTTATTTCGAAATCCTCCGAAATTTCTCTTTAAAAATGATCGTTTTAGATGTGTAATCTGAGTAAATCATGGGATAATTTTCATTTTTGGGTGAACTATCCCTTTAACTCGAAAAAAGTTAGCACTCAATCTAACTCCCTCTATTTCTTCTTTATCTCAAACTCTCAAAGGGGCATTTGATGTGTTTTGTGAGCTGTGTTGAGTGAGTTGTGTTCTGGCTGGCCATGATGGGAGTCTGAAAACTGGCTGAACTCCACCGTCCAGCTTTAACACATTCATATATCACTATACACACACAGACCGGGTTACAGGTGACTGCACCTGAATATATAAATCACAAGTGATATAAAAATCATGAAGGGATAAAAATCATGAAGGGAGGAGAGGAAAGAGGAGGGGATAAAGTCAGAATGTTATAGGGCAAAAAAAGAGGACAAGACTAGAAAAGAAAAAAAATCGAATAACTAAAAGAATAAAAGAATCTTCAAATTATGATTTCATGTTGGTAATTTCTTAAGTGAAAATAATATAGGCTAATAAACATGATGTTTATACTCACCTATAAGAGGTCAGATATGTATTTTTATATATTTTTTGTGATGTGAAAACCAATGGGTTTGGCATCATTCACGTAAAACGTTATGTGATGTCTTTGCATCTTAGTTCAGATAAATTATTGAATATACTGAAAAGTAAGGCCTATGTTGTTACTTAAGTTGTCCACCAATATGCAAATGATTTCAGAATAAACTGAGGTGGCAGTAACAATCCTATGTACATTATATCTTTTAACTTCACACATCATTTTAAAAAAGTGGCTCTCATGAAAGCGTGCAGAAACACACGGCGTTACAGTCTAGCACATTTTAACATAGAAAAACAATTAAAAGGCAGTGCAGTGGAAAGTGAAAAAAGTGTTCTGAGATTTACATTTCTTTTTTTAAGATTTTTGCTGTTTTTGTCTGGATTTATACAGGACAGTACAAAGAGCAGACAGGAAGTGTGTGAAAAAGAGAGGAGACTGAATCGGAAATGATTGCGAGCAGATGCCCACAGGGCTATTGGCTGCGACTTAAATGTGTTTTAATTGTTCTTCTATGTAAACCTGCACAGACCCATGTATAATGTAATTGGCTCTGGCCCATAGTATAGCGAGAGACATTTATGAGACACTTTTGTGTGTTACCTGTGTCTTGGCATACCATTTCTGACTGAGGTAATGTGTAGCTGGGTTACGAACACATATTCCCACAAACACATTGAACAAAGTCCCTCCAGCTCCATAGGCCTGTTAAATCCATCTGGTGCAGTTCTACTGAGTGACCACTGAACTAGTATATGACTAACAGGAGAATTGACAACATGAGGTCATGAGGTTATATCAAACATCAGCCAAGACATCTTAGCTTACGTTATTAATGCAAGACAAGTTGTCCCAGTGAACAAAAGCCCAATTACCATGACATTGCAACTGTCCGGTCCAGCGATGTCATGGTCCAACCCCTCCACCGAGACATGGGCGCATTATTTCCTCTCAACAAAGGTCAATATCTTTCAGAAAATATTAAATCTTTGGTCACACTCTGGTCTTCATGGTCAAACGTTCTCAGTCATGTTTTGTAGTCATTTCACATCTGCTAGTTTTCACAAGGCTTTAGTGTTCATTTAGCCACCTTTTTCTGGAAATGCCCATCCAGTTGCTCATGTGCTGAAGAGCTTTGAGGCTGCTGGACGGTTTCTATTAACTTGAAAAGGCGCTGTAACAGAAAAAGAGATCTGTCACAGGGCCGTGACTTTTATAGGAATGTTTCTTCTTTCCATTTGTCACACCTCAAAGTTCCAAGTTCCTCACTCAAAAGAAATGGATGAAAGACGACTAGCTTGGTTTCAACTGTGAAGAGAATTGGAAAAAAGGAAAAGGTAAAAAAGGTTCCTAGACCATAGCTGGGAAATCAGTAAATAAATATTTTAGATTAAAATTGGGCTAAATTTTATGCCATATAGTGAAACAGGAGAAGGGGCCATGTTTCTCACAAGCCTGTTATTTACACATCGTTAAAAAGGTTAAAATGGTGAAACAGTAATGTTTCGTAACAGACAAATAAAAAAGTATGTCCAGTGCACCTCATGAGGCCTCAAGCAGGACATGCTTCAATGGGAAAGCTCGTGCTTTAGACCAGAGGTTTTTAGGTCCCCAGGGGGCTACAAGAGGGGGGTCTACAGAAAATCTGAAGAAAAAAAAAAGGATTATACAAAATGTATTTTTTTTTTTTAGCATTGTAAATGTCAACTTAAGAAATAAATCGTATGTGCTTTTTAAGTGTTTACAATTTACACTCAGTGGTTCAGATCGTGTAAACTGAAATCTTGTGACTTTGGCGCTCCGAACTACTGATTCGAAATAAAAGATTCGTAGAGCTTCGAAGCAGTGTTTTGAAATCGCCCATCACTAGATATTGTTGAATAAAGTAGTTATTTAGTTTTTTTTGGCGCACAAAAAGTATTCTCTTCGTTTCATAACATTAAGGTTGAACCACTGAAAGCACATGAACTGTTTTAAATATGTCTTTAGTAGCTTTCTGGATCTTGAGAGGTTCGGTGACATTGCTGGCAACAGAGGCCTCACTGAGCCATCGGATTTCATCAAAAATATCTTAATTTGTGTTCCGAAGATGAACGAAGGTCTTACGGGTGTGAAACGACATGAGGGTGAGTAATAAATTACATTATTTCCATTTTTGGGTGAACTAACCCTTTAATGTTATGAAGCGATGAGAATACTTTTTGTGCGCAAAAACAAAACAAAAATAATGACTTTATTCAACAATTTCTTCTCTACCATGCCATTCTCATTCTGCATTCTTGATGCAGTGCAGTGCTTCCGTGTTTACGTCCGAACGCCGGCTCAGTATTGGCCGACGCTGTTCACGTGAGCAGCACAACACTCGCAGGAGCCAGCCAATACAGAGTCGGTGTTCTGACGTAAAAAAAAAGAAAGCTCTGCAATGTGTCTTCAACGTAAACTGCATAGGAGAACGACAGGGTAGAGAGGAAATTGTTGAATAAAGTCATTATTTTTGTTTTGTTTTTGCGCACAAAAAGTATTCTCGTCGCTACATAACATTAAGGTTAAATCACTGTAGTCACGTTGACTATTTTAACAATGTCTTTACTACTTTTCTGGACCTTGAATGTGGTCATTTCGTTGCTTTCTATGGGAGATAAAAAAAAAAACTCTCGGATTTCATCAAAAATATCTTAATTTATGTTCCCAAGATGAACGAAGGTCTTACGGATGTGGAACGACATGAGGGTGAGTGAATAATAACAGAAATTTCATTTTTGATTAAACTAACCCTTTAAACTGTTAATATCCAGGTTTAAATGAAAGGTTTTCAATGTGTATTAGATTTTTGGACCTCACTATATATGTAAGATAAAATGAATTATACAAAGAGAAACATAGATAATTGTGGGTAGCTCTAAATGATTTAATGTTGACTGCAGCTTATTGGGACACATGAGCAGTCAGCAGTGCACGTCGAGGTAGGTAACCCAACATAGAGCCACTGACCAAACAAAACTTGTTGCACATGATTGCAGTTAGCACTGGCCCCTCACCGCTGCCCTTATAAGAAACATATGAAGAATTATGATGATGGGAAAAACAGTGGTGCGTTGGTGAGCCATGCTGCAGTGGGGAGGGTGAGCGGGTTTGTCCAGGTGTGAGTCTCTCTATTTCATCGAGCTCAAGAGACTTTTTTAGTGAACAGGCAGATTTGATCCTTGCACGGAAAGCAGAGGACAAGGCTTTGTTATAGTGCACTCCAAATCCCTCTCTAATACCAATTACGTTTCTGAAAAATACAGTTCATACACCGAGGATGGTGATAAAAAGAAGAAAGAAATGACTACAGATTAAGGGGATGTAGTGATGAATGTGGTCACCGAGGGGGGAGTGCAGACATCACAAGCCACAGTCAGAGCCACTGACAGAGTTACAGCAACATAACTTTATGGGCCAGCTGCAATAGCAATTGTTCAAAATTAAACACTTGAACACATACGACAATAATTATAGCTTGTGTACTGAAATGTACACATGTAATCTATGTTCAGAATGGAGAACTAAATTACGCTACACATTATACACTGTACACTTACTACTATTTTATTTTTTAAATATTAAATGAAACAGAAGGCATTACTCCACAATTTCAAACAATAGTACGCTATATTATCTTCACATCACCTTCTCATACTACATGTCCAGTTATCCTCTTGAAAATAAAAAATTATTTTGCATTTTTAACCCTTTTTTTTGTGTGTGTGTAAAAAATGTTTTCCAGTCATATATGGAATCATAGAATTGTAAGGTCAAGTTGAGAGCATTGCATTTAATACAGGATTCCATGCATACTCTATTACTGCACATTTTGGCAAATATAATATATCATGCAGGTATTATGCAAGATTCACATAAGCATTTTAGATTGGAGCATGTACGCATAGCACAAAATAAAATTAACCGTGATGTTGAGATTCGGGTCCCTAAACTATCTGTGTAGTCTGGCTTCTAATGTAAGTCTCCACTCTAAATCACACAGGCCTTCATATGTGTAAGTAAGATGATCAAGATGATTTTCAGAAGTTAAGAAGAGTTCATTTTAATTATAGATGGTAAATGTGCAGTTTAAAGCAGAAATATGAACCAAATGTAGTATTTTCCAAGTAACACAGTGAAAGCGTGGCAAACAACACAAAACATTCAATGACTGTATAATTCATTCAGCATTCATTAAGCTACTTCACACAGATTAAAAAACACTTACATTTTATTGGAATTTAAGCACATATTAAACACTACCCTGCAGAAAAAAACTTTTTTTCCTGAAATCCGACAGAAACCACATGACTAATCAGCTATTATAAAAAAAGCACAGAACAATGATGGTTAGTTAGTCTTTTGTATAATTTCTGTTTATTTCATGTTCTTGGTTGTACTTTGGTCTTCCACATGAAAGAATCAAAGGATCTTAATGGTAATGCTCTTGCTCTAGTCACAACAAACCACACACAACATGTATTACAGACGACAATTCTAGGCACTTAAAAGCTTTATGGTCTCACAATAAACAGCCTTATTAAATTTAGGGCACTAAGGCTCCATGTTGTGGTTGCTGATGCTAATTTTAGGGTTCGTGGTTTGTTTCGGGTCCATTTTTCCCAGCATTAGATTCAGATCTGTGAGAATGAATCAAATTGTTTTGGTTTTGTTTGTTATAGGTTAGACATTACGAGCTTTCATTTACACTGACCACAGCAAAGAACCAGTAGGAGATAGAGAGGGAGAGAGAGGGAGTCAGAGTGAGACAGTGACCATGTTTACGTGCACATCATTTCCTAATTAACTTCTTTACTCTGGTTAAATCTTTCTTTTAAAAATATTTAGATGCTCCACAGCTACTGAAATATTCCTGAGGAGATGCTTAGTCTTCTCATTTATTGTGATACATTTTAACATTTTAAAGAATGATTTAATAACTCTTAATTCTCATTCATGTTCATACAATAGCACAAATATGAATGTGTAAATAAAAATGTAAACATAGTGTGACCAGAGTTGGGGAAAGTTACTAAAAGTACACACTGTATACATGGGAAAACAAATTAACTTGTGTTTGAAAAAGTAACTAAAAGTAAATATTTTGTTGTAAATTTAAAAGTAATGCATTACTTTACTTGTTACTTGAAAAAAGTAATCTGATTACTTAACTCAAGTTACTTGTAATGCGTTACCACCAACACTGAGTGTGACGACTCGCAAAATGTTAAAAAAAATCCTTGCTCCAGAAATGTTACTTTATATCTTTACTTTTCACAGCTGTCTTTATCGAATATCATACAGAATAACCTTTGCAATCTATGTTTTTATATGTGCCAAAATAAATGAACGTTCACAGTGGATACAAGCATATGTCAGATGTTGCAATCAAATTTATAGAAACCAAAAATATTGATTTAACCTGGTTATTGCCAGGTTAATGTGCTTAGATATACGTATGTAAGCAACCATATGACCATATTCTTCTGAATCTGATTAATATTGGAATATTATTGTGCATATAAATGCAGTTCTTAGGAATGAAAGTGGGAGAAGACACAAGTAAATTTTACTTAAACCAGTTTTTGGGCCTGTTGACCTCTTTGGCAGAGATGTGTTAGTTTACCTACAGTCACTGTAGTTTTACTAGTTTTACCTACAGTTACTAAACTCGGTACATATATTGTTCTCTTCAAGCTGGACAACTTTCTAATTTACAGTCATTACCTCTGACCAACAGGAAGTCGGCTATTTTGGTTTGAATGAGGATTTTTTGAAAAATCAGGCTCTGAATTTTAAATGACTACTCCTAGGCAGTTTATATGATTTACACCAAACTTTTTCAACATGATGCCAAAACAATAAAGATGATAAATTGTGAACAGATATTGAATATATTGAATGGTGTTGCCATGGCGAGGGATTAAAATAATGTCAGAAAAGGGAAACAGGAAGAGTCTCATATCTTGACATAATCCTTTTCATCCACCGAGTTAAAAGCCTCCCTAAAGCCTCCAGGGTGGCGGTGGCACCTGGGCTTGGGCCCGTCATCGCTGCTTGCAGCTATATTTTATTCATTAATTTTGGAAATGCTGTAAGCAACTAATGCATTGAAGGTGTACATTTTACCAACTTGTGTATTCCCTTGGAATTGAACCCTTGACCTTAGCATCAGTAAAGAAAGCTCCTCACTTTAGATCTACTAGCAAACATGATTACACTAGTTTCACTGCTTTTTCTTTAAAATGCTTTCAGCTGCACTCACTCAATCAGACAGACACACAAACTAATACAGACAGTGAGTTTTCTGGAGCAGAGTCAAACTAAAGGCATTTCCTTACAGCAGGACTGGGAGACCATCTCTGAGGTTATTTACATCCCACAGTGGAGAGAGCAGGGCATTCAGGGAACATTAGAGGGATGCTGGAGAATGTTTCCACTCTGTGGGTTTGCACAGAATCACTAGAGTTTGTATATTGTATTGCAACTCCAAACATCAACACTTGATGGCAGTGTAACTACACGACAACTCAATGCATCTGCTCCAGAACTGACACTGACACATATACACACACATACACACACACAGAGAGCTTGTGGAAACCTGCCATGTATATTCTCACCAGTACAAGTGATGGATTTCTCTCCTGTGTCATTTTTCTCTCTGTAGTCACTGTATCTCCTGACACTTCTTTTGGAGTGCTCAAACATGAGGTATCTGATGGCTGATAAACAGATTGCTGAACTTCCCAGAAGACAACCGGATATGCATCAGGTTTTTATATTAATGATGATAATTCATCTATTTAACTATTGATAAATAGCAAGCGGAGGTATTAAACCACATCTAGGACATTTCCTATGTCATTTCCTGTCAAATACAATTACAGCTTCTGACTAAATGGATCAAACTGAGTCACCAAAGACCCCAGAAACAGCAAACAGAGGTTTTGCAGATTCACAGAGGAAATATGTTTTATTGTGAGCAGAATAAGCATAAAATCTGTTTCTCAATGATGATTACTAATGCTGACAGATTTTGAATAATCTAGGTCAGCATCCATGGCAACAATCTGGAGGGGGTACAAAATTAAAAAAAAGTCTAATTTCCTGTGCCTAGGGTCTTATATTGTCTTGCTTTGAAATGGATTTTCTGTGAAAATGGCCCCTCAGTGTTTAGTATGCACTGTAAAAATGATACATACCTCTGTGGAAAAGAAGTACACTTTAGCATACTTTTACTAATTTACTTATTAATGTACTTTTTAAATGTGTTAAGAAAAGTGTACTCTCTAAGTGCCCTTTTATTTTTTAATTGATATTATTTTATCTGCAAGTACAGCTTTTAAAAGTATATACTTTTCAGATTTGAAATATACAAGTGCACATTCAATACAATTAAGCACACTTCTTTTTGCACAAGGAATGATTTAGACTTAAAGGTATAGTTCACTCAAAAATGACAATTCTGTACTCATTTACTGTCACAAACCTTTATGAGGTTCTTTCTTCTGTGGAACATGCTGGTTTGGACCCCACTGACTTGACAAAAACAACTGAAACATTCTTCAAAATATCTTCTTTTGTTTGTAATGACTTGAGGGTGAAGAAATAATGATACAATTTTCATTTTTGGTGAACTGTCTTTTTAAAACCTCTGTGTTCTTTGACAACATTCACTACAGATATGCAATACAACAGATGTCATCAGATTGTTATAGTGTAAAATTACAGAATCGTGATATAAGCTAAGGAAAAAAAAATCTTTTCTATCTCTCTGTCACACACAACATCTGCAGTTAGACATAAAGAATAGGGTTATAAATCCTTACTCTCCCCTGTGAAAGGACCGTTCTTTGTTTTGCCCGTCAAAACAATCCCAGTCTTCTCCACATGTAAACCCTGTTAAACTAAATCCAACTATTGCTTAAGCGTCTAAACCTGAAGTGCTCTACCTATAGAAAAACTCATTAACATGTCTGTGTGAGTTATATGATCTTTTAGTGTGAATTGCTGATCTAAAATCAGTTTCCATATTGGCCACATAAAGGAACCTGATCCTAAATCAGTATCAGTTCATGTGTTTGGCCTCCAGCCCTGAGTGCAGAACCAGATCACAGCAATAAATACAGTCCTCTGCACTATATATCTACTAGAAGGCTAAATATATGACTTTAGATGAACACTTTGGAAGCCGTCTGTTTGTAATGGAGGGCCACTGTGACACCTTAATGAATATTTTGAGATGGTAAGTACAGTATTGAGCATCCTCGCAACTTAGTGTGGGATTGTTTTTGGCTCATGTAGCTGAATAAAGCCACCGCTGCTTTTAAGTTAGCCTTCAGACTAACAGCCCACAAGAGCTCTGGAAATAGAAGCATTCAAGAGCATTTGGAGGCTGTCAGATGAGGCCAAAGGCAAAGATCACTTGTAGGTTTGTCACGGTGTCCAGCACTCCCAGAGGAAAGGGAAGAATAATGTTTCTGTTAGCATGGCTTCCACTGATGGTCTCCAGATTGGGAGATCACGGTCAGTGGTCATGGTCAATGCTTACAGGGTTTGTCTAAATCAACAAGACCCTTGACAGGGAACCCAATGCCATATTGGAGAACTGTTTTCGATATCAGAATGATTGTAATGCAAAAAGTGTGTTGTTGTTGCTGTGTTAAACCTAAGAATACTTTGTTTGAGATCCAAAAAGACAGATGGCCAAAATTCATATCATTGAGTGTGTTTTTATGTCAAAGTATGTTTGTTTGTCTGTGTGTGGCTCTACTCACCAGCTGTCTGTCTTCCTTTGGACTTATTGAGGTGTGTAAGAAGTGTTATGGAGTTTCGATCAATGTTTGGATAGACTTAAAAGTAGAAACCAAGACAGAAAGTGCTTTAAAGTCTGAGCAAATTCATTAAACTCTTCTGGTTAACAGACTCTCAGAAAACAAAACATTGACAGATTGCTTATGCAGACACAGATATACATGTTGCTGGTATTTTCATAGCTGCAGAATCCATGTGTGTGCATGTCACCAAAATGAATGGCCTATTCAGAGCGTTCATGTGTTCAGACGAATACTGTGCTTGCACCTCAGCACGTGTTTCCATGTGTGATAGATTATACACCAATCAGGCATAACATTATGACCACCTTTCTAATATTATGTTGGTCCCCATTTTGCTGCCAAAACAGCCCTGACCTGTCGAGGCATGGACTCCACTAGACCCCTAAAGGTGTGCGGTGGTATCTGGCACCAAGATGTTAGCAGCAGATCCTTTAAGTCTTGTAAGTTGCGAGGTGGGGCCTCCATGGATCAGATGGTCTATTGGATTGAGATTTGGGGAATTTGGAGGCCAAGTCAACACCTCAAACTCGTTGTTGTGCTCCTCAAACCATTCCTGAACCATTTTTTGCTTTGTGGCATGGCACATTATCCTGCTGAAAGAGGCCAAAGCCACCAGGGAATACAGTTTCCATGAAAGGGTGTACATGGTCTGCAACAATGCTTAGGTAGGTGGTACGTGTCAAAGTAACATCCACATGGATGGCAGGACCCAAGGTTTCCCAGCAGAACATTGCCCAAAGCATCACACTGCCTCCGCCGGCTTGCCTTCTTCCCATAGTGCATCCTGGTGCCATGTGTTTCCCAGGTAAGTGACACACACGCACCCGGCCATGGGCCATCCACGTGATGTAAAAGAAAACGTGATTCATCAGACCAGGCCACCTTCTTCCATTGCTCCGTGGTCCAGTTCTGATGCTCACGTGCCCACTGTTGGCGCTTTCAGCACCAGTTCACCACTGTTCCTTCCTTGGACCATTTTTGACAGATACTGACCACTGCAGACCAGGAACACCCCACAAGAGCTGCAGTTTTGGATGCTCTGACCCAGTCATCTAGCCATCACAATTTGGCCCATGTATCAATGATTGTTGTGAAGGTTTTAAAGATATTCATATTTTATCTTGGAATCTTTTGTACTGATCGGTGCACAGGGCAGGGGAATAAGGAACACACAAATTTCAGCTAAAGCTTAAAAAATAGGTAAATGTTTTAAAGCGTCTATGCAGTGTTATTGAAGGTAAAATATTGCAGAATGAGAATTTAGAACATAACAGAATGTAAGACAATTTTAGATGCCATGCAAGTTTAAAAGACTTAAAACTCTTAGTATTTACAGTTTTTATGATAATCATTGCACAAAATAAATACTCTTAAGTGCTATATAATGCTTTGCACAAGCCAATCCAAGAACCTTTAGAGCCACTTAATGCACAGTGATGACTTAAGAAACCACTTCAAAAATGTTTTTTGAGCCCTTGTCTACGTAAGCAAAAACAATGTGGATTTTTAATAAAAACCGAATGGTTTGTCTTTTTGATTTTGAATGGTTTTGACTTTTTTGGGTGCGCTCTGCACTTGTCAATCACACAAACACATACAGACTGTAACTCTCAGGCTCACGGTCAACTTTAAAGGCCTTGAAGTTTTTGCATAACTCAACTCAAGTTTATTCACCTAATATACAATCACTTGCACTGATTTTCCATAATATTTCCTTTGGACTCAATAGAGCTTTGCCATTAGTAATGTAATGTTTGTATTCAGTATTCAACACTGATATTCAAAGACTGATTTTAACAAAAACAGTAGACCATCTTTATCATCTTTATTATGAACTCTTGCTTTGATAGAAGAATATAATAATTTTATGCAATTAACATTTTGTATTGGCTTCTGACTGCAATCAGAGTCCAAAATGAATACTCTGCAAGTTCCAAATGCAGAAAAAAACTTGCCTTTGGAGAGTGAATAAAAAGTTGGATGGTATATATATAATTTTAATTGAAGACATTTTTAAAATGTAATCATTATTTACTTAATCTCAATATTTTTTCCATGCTCCACAGTTTTTTTCATTACAGCAAATGGGTTTGGAACAAAATGATGGTGGAGGGGGTTGGGGGGAATCTAAACTATCCTTTTAAACATGAATTGAAACCCACATCAAGTGTAGCTTTAAAAACAGTTTCCCTCTCAGTAAATATTCTCAGTTCACCTGCCATTGTTTGATGTGGCAAAAAGGTAATTTTGGACTTTGCTTGTCATACAAATCCTGACAAGAACAGAACACACTTCTGAATAGATGGATTATTACATTCCAGTCACATGAACACATTGTGTAAAGGGGGTCTTAAAGTTTACTGGCCTGGATCTGATCCCAGATCAGATTCTGACCCTGTGCTTCAGTGCAGCAGCAGGTCCTGGGCCTGAACACAAACACACTGATGGGTGGATCTTGTTTTCACTGGCCCGCTGTAGGACAGAACAGAACCAGAATTCAGGACAACACAAAACACCTGCAAGGCTGCAAGACCCAGTTGCTATGACAACCAAACAGACCCAACTCTGATTGGTAAATATGAAACCGTTAAAACAAATCTGTGCAGCTTTCCTCTATTTTGTTAAATATCAAGTATCAAAGATTAATATCCAGGAAAGTGTTTTCACTGGAGTCGTTGTTCTTCACACAGACACACACATATTACACAGTTAGAGATGCAGTGCAGCAATGATTGAATTCTTTCCTTATTATAGGAGTGTTTTATGGGTCTCTGTATATATATAGATATGGCTTGCTAAGTTAATGCTAACTGTTTTGTGTAAATATTAATTGGAGTTAGTGTTTAATAGAAGACTGTGAAAGAATATCAGATATAGCTGCTATTTTATTGTCATGTAAATGTAAATTGTTCATATCACATGTAATTGCATGTCTGTTTTATCTTATTTAATTTGTAAAAGTATAGCCTTGTCTTTATAATCAAACCAAGGATATTTGGATACAAGGATATAAACTTGAAATGACATACACCATATGGTACAGCACAAATTATTTGAGTGTCCCTCATACTGTCTCTTATTTTCCTATAATGAACCAAGACTGCCCCTTATTTTTCTTTGCTGAAGTTGGCAACCCTAATCCTACTACTTTGGAGGTCGCATCCATTTCCTGTGACTTCAACCTGAAATAGCAGATGATTCTGCTAAAACTCTCTCCACTTCACTCCCTCTGGGACACTATTGTATTAGCTCTATTTTACACCACTTAAATTCTTTCATCTAAAGTCTGTTCCTTTGAAAATAACCTTGCCAATGTCACTGTATATTTAATTCAGAACTGAAAACTGGAGAGGAAAACTGTTCTTAAAGCTGCAATTTAAGTGGGATTCTATTTCTAAAGGGATAGTTATACCCAAAAAAAGAAAATTATATCATTATTTTCTCACCACCATGATGTTCCAAACCCATTTGCTGTCTTTTCATTTTTTTTTTTTTTGGAAAAATACTGAGAGTAAGTGAATAATGACTAACTTTTAGCTAAAACAATTAACCGACTGACAAAGGCCTGGATTACTGTCATAACACAATAACATGCTCTTTCCAGTCATGTGATGCTCATGACATGCTAATGATAACGATCATGGAGATGATGATGTGACTCAAGTTCTCTGACTAAATGTATTTTTCCTCACACTGCTCTCTAATGCTTAAACTAAATGTAAGCCTATACCCAACATTATCTGGTAATGCAACTGCAACGATGACCTAAAAACAATAAAACAAAAACATGAATATAGTTCTGTGTGAAAGTTTCCCATGTACACTTTATGATTCTTGCTGTTTTTAATGTTAAAGTGCCCCTATTATGCCTTTTTTAAGGTTTCTAATATTGTTTTGGGAGTCTCCTACAACAGAACCATGCATGCATGGTCAAAAAACACTTTTGTTTTCTTATACATTTAATGTCACCTCAGTTCTCAATGATTTGTAAACGATTCATTAGAAGCAGTTCAAAGAATCAGTCTCTCTAAACCCCTCCTTTCCGTGAGCCTACACTGCTCTGATTGGTCAGATGGCCCAATCCTTTGTGATTGGTCTACTGTGCGCACTGTGCGCCCATCAATTCGAAAGACATTGTATACAATGTATGGACAGAAAAGATAGCATCGATTTTACCGTATCAATCCGAGCCTGAGTCCGATGATGAAACGTCTGAAATAGTCCAGAAACTGATTTGCAATTACGACTGGAGCAGGACGTTTCTCTATGGTAAGTGTCACCTTAGTTTGTGTTATTTATAAGACGTGGTAGCAGCGTCACTGTTATACTTTATGTAGGTGCACCTGTGGGAACTGTTTTAGAATGCCAAGTGAAGCTGAAAACCTCTAACATAAGATAAACATTAAGGCCAGATGTGTACACAGACTTTTTCGTCATAACTAACAAAGTAAAAAATGGCTATATCATTGTTTGACATTACAACGGGTGTTTACTGTTTACAGAAAGAATACTTCAATTAGTTAGCGCGGACTAGCATCTTAACATCCTATTACAATACAGATAGAGCTCCACTCTACTGTAATAATAAAAACGCAGAGGAAAAAAGTTATGTTTTGCAGTTATGTAAGTGAACTGAGCCCACAACTATGTTGTAAACTCCCACATTAGCCGAGCACAAACGTGAAAAGCTGATAATGCATTACATTACATCCTTGATCATTACTCCAAGTAATAAGACAGACAAGCTGCATTAACGTTTTTAGACAATATTGGACCCACATCTGAATAGCAGAACTAGAGAAATGTGAGTTAGCCGGTTAGGGTAGGGTGTTCGTTACACAACATAGCATACAAAACTACGAACTTTGAACGATTGCTAGAAAATATAAACATCATTTATTAATCATACTTACAGGTTGAGATTCAGAGGAGCAAGCTGGTCCAAATAAACTGGGCATTGATCCATATTTTAAGACCAAGCATTTTGTGAATCCTGCATTAAACTCCCCGAGGTTTGAGAAGCAGTCGTCAGTAAAATGACTGTAACACAACAAAAGATTGTACTGCTGTGGTATTGTTGAAAAAATGAATTTTCACTGGCATCTGCGTGTGCAATAACTGGGCGGGCAATATGCTAATGTTTCGTTGTGATGTCACAACAAAACAGCTTGGAATTCATTTTACAAACGACTCGTTTAATTGACTCAGAGTCGACTCTTACTTTTGAGAGACAATAACTTTATATGCGGTGCACTTACAGATTTAAAACTTTGCAGGATGTTTTCATTCACTCAGAGCTATGTTACACACTACATGAAAGGTAATTTCCAAAATTCCATAATAGGGGCACTTTAATTATTAGTTGTAGTTATATTTGTTTTAATGTAAGGACAAATTTCTATAATAATAGACTTTAAAGCTGCAGTCCGTTAGTTTTACCTCTTTGTCGCCATCTCTGTTTGAAACCGTTGCAGTTATTTGAAACAATTGCAGTTAATTGCAGAATTTTCATCTTTACATGGGTTGTGCATCGACACGGCTCCTCAGTGTGGATGAATCTAATGTTTTGAGGGGAATATGTGGCTGTCAGTCACCGCACCGGTGGATACTGTACAGGTACTTCGGAATCACAGCTTGTAGTCTTGGAAGTATGACCAAAATACAGTCTGTACAGTCTAATCCCTAAGTGTCCATTTGTCATACCATACAATCCGCCATTAAAATGATACGTTTAATTATTCCAGCTGCTGTGAGAAAAGGCTATAAATGATCTGCCACCTGCAGCATCCTCACATGCAATATAGCCTACTAGCTGGGACTCCTTCTTCATGTAAACAGACGTGACGTAATGATGCAAAGATGAACGGCGGCATGCTTGAATTTCCCGCTGAAACCTACCAGTACCACTCGAATTAGAAAACATTATTACAAGCTAAGGTAAGGAGATAGTTTTGAACACTGGCTGGTTATGTACTAGCTCAAAATCTGATTTTGGATCATTTTTAACCAGCAAGTTAAATTTTATCAAGCAAGATACATTGTTTTATAGTAAATCCAACTCATAACACAAAACACAAAACAAGACAATTCATCAAATCCATTGCTAATACTTATTTTGTGTTGTTGTTTTGCTACCAAAATGATGTCACATCCTGGAGAATGATGTCATTGAGGAAATGGCTTTGGTTAAAGGGATGTTACAAATGACTAACAGGAAGGAAAATAAAATTAAGGGCATATGAAACCACTGTAACTTATCAATTAATACAATATTCTCAAGAATATTGCTTGAAACATTTTGATTATGGGAAAACATGAAGAAGTACCTGTAATATTTCTATTTCTAAGAAGGTTGATGGAGACAAAAAACTACTGCATAACAGGAATGACCCACAAACAGTACACCTCAGCAGTCTTATAGTTAGCCACAAACACAGTCACACCTCTCTGTGTGAGAGTGTCAGAGAGAGGTGAACGGGTGGATAGGGTGAGAAAGAAGAAGAGAAATGAAGGGGAATGAGAGGTTGAAGTTCTTCAAGTTCAAATATGACAATACATAATTAAATTCAGTAGTTAAACAGCCATGACATAAATAATCAAAAGGTAAGTCCACAGTTTGTCCCGTAGAGGGCGCGCATGAGCCAACAGAATCACAAGAGGAGAGTCAGCACAGCGGACAAGAGCAGGTTCAACTCTCAGGGCAATTGGAAATAAGTGCAGTGGATACGTTCCCAATAATATGTGCTCAGAGGAAGTTCAGAAGAATTTCTAGTCATCTACTATGAGCCATTTATAGCCTTGCAGCACTGCAGAGTCCTAGGTTATGTTTGTGTATGTTCGAGTTGCACAGAAATAGCCATGAGTCAGGACTGAAGCCTGCCTGATGGATCTCAGAGCATTCCATAGAAGTGGAGCGATAAGGGATATGACTGGCATGATTACATGTGCTACAAATTATTACATTATCTCAAAATAAATAGTATGTGCGCTCGTCTAGTGAAGAGCTTGCATTTAACTGGAATGTATTCCTCAATGTGTGTGATTCATTGACGTTGAACATGTTCTTAGCGCTTCATCCATAACATATAATTAATTAGCGGTTCATAGTAAATCATTAGTGGTGACTTTTTAAGTCACAATCTTTGCTAACACAGTAATTAGTTGTGATGACAACATGTCTGAAAAATCCATTAAAAGTAAATTAGTCATAGGCCATAGGATGCTCATGAGTAAATATACTGTGATCAACAGACATTATAGTTAGTCAATGAGGAGTTATCCACAGTGACTCACAAATGAGAGAAGCAAAAGTCACCATGAATTCAACTGACAGTTCTTGTTTTTCATGGAATATTGCAGTATTTATTATAAAAGATTAATCCGTGCACATCATTATTTTTTATCAATTAATGCATGGAACAATCTGTCACTCACATGAGATCACAGCAATAGCACAACAAGTCCCTCATTTTGTCTTGTTTAAAGGGTTAATTCACCCCAAAATGAAAATTCTGTCATTTATTACTCACCCTCATGCCGTTCCACACCCGTAAGACCTTCGTTAATCTTCGGAACACAAATTAAGATATTTTTGTTGAAATCCGATGGCTCCGTGAGGCCTACATAGGGAGCAATGACATTTCCTCTCTCAAGATCCATTAATGTACTAAAAACATATTTAAATCAGTTCATGTGAGTACAGTGGTTCAATATTAATATTATAAAGCAACGAGAATATTTTTGGTGTGCCAAAAAAAACAAAATAACGACTTATATAGTGATGGCCGATTTCAAAACACTGCTTCAGGAAGCTTCGGAACGTTATGAATCAGCGTGTCGAATCAGCGGTTCGGAGCGCCAAAGTCACGTGATTTCAGCAGTTTGGCGGTTTGACACGCGATCCGAATCATGATTCGATACGCTGATTCATTATGCTCCGAAGCTTATATATCATGTTTTTAGTATGGATCTTGAGAGAGGAAATGTCATTGCTCCCTATGTAGGCCTCACTGAGCCATCGGATTTCAACAAAAATATCTCAATTTGTGTTCCGAAGATGAACGAAGGTCTTACGGGTGTGGAACGTGAGTAATAAATGACATTATTTTCATTTTTGGGTGAACTAACCCTTTAAGAATTTGTTTCACTATATCAATAGGGAAGAAAAGACTATCATAACTTCTGTCTCATGCTGACTAAATGGAGATGTATCTTCTGTAAGGACCAGAGAACAGCAGACGACTCTAATTGCGGTTCATTAGAAGCTTAGACACACAGCAGCTCATTAGTGCCACATACCTGCCCTTGCAGAGCTGACTGGATGTGTGAAGAAGCTTTGAGGTGTTTCCCTGAGCAGACACCTAGAACAGCAGATTAAATATAAATACAGAGGAGGCCTGAACGTTCTTGTGAGAAGATGTCATTACCTTGTGATAAAGGTTTGTATTTGGCACATGCTGACCATAATAAGGTCACACATAAAAAGCAAGGCTGCCTTAGACCAACCCAGTGTTGGGGGTAACGCATTACAAGTAACTTGAGTTACATAATCAGATTACTTTTTCAAGTAACTAGTAAAGTAACACATTACTTTTTTCAATTTACAACAAAATATCTAAGTTACTTCACATTTATTGACTGACAGCTCTCCTGTCCCCTTGTTGAGAGAAATAAAGTGCAGAGGTGATGTGTGTGCTGTGTAAACATGATGGTTATTGTAGTTCTAGACTAAATGTGAACATGCCTTACTCATCTCACTTGCACAAAAACATTCAGTGTTCCTCAAAATGAATAAAAACAGTCAAAATAAATTTCATAATTTCATGCAAACCTGTAATAATTAACTATATTAAATTACATAAATATACTTTATGTATTTAATCTCACTTTATGGACCAATGTCTCTGATGCTGACCTTCAATCATCTAATTCAACCATATTAATAAGCAAAAATTACTTTAGATTAGATTTAGAAATAAGAGTGTTGAACTTCCTTCTCCTGTATCTTATTCTTTAATTTAATCCAGAACGGCAGCACAGCTGAAAGGTTTGTTTGAGCTGTGCCCTCTACTGTACAGGTGTAACTATGCATTTCCTTCAGCCTGAGGCTTATTCATTTCACTTTTGGTGTGAAAGGGCCTTAACATTTGCCAAAAAATTTAACTTTTTTTGTTGTTATAAAACAACAACAACAACAACAACAACAACAAGCAAGCCCAGCCCAGCCCAGCCCAGGTGAGAAAAAGTAAAGCAAAAATAACGTAATGCATTACTTTTCATAAAAAGTAACTAAGTAACACAGTTAGTTACTTTTTTAGGGAGTAATGCAATATTGTAATGCATTACTTTTAAAGAGACTGTCTTATAGGACCCTATAAGACATTATTTCCATTTAGCAAAACTCTTTTTTTTTTTATTATTAATGACTACACCAACACCTACCCCAACCCTAAACCTACCCTTAGTGATAGTGCATATACACTTTATGAGTACATGCGTTCCCTGGGATCAAACCCACGATCACATGATTGCATATTGTTGTATATTGCAATGCTTTACCAATTGAGCTATGCGAAACCCAAACTATGATGCAGATAAAACGGTACAATGCATTGAAATGAAAGTGTCCTGTTGTCGATGGGGTGCAACTTTAGTAAACGCTCCTATAGGTCGTATTTCAGGGAAGTGACAAATGATCTATATGTGCGTATAGAGTACCTCATGGATGACGTGTTTTTGTAGGCAAAACCTGGAAGCGAGTTAGCATTTTAGGACTTCCGGTTCCATCGTCCCGAAGTCAATGGGTTTTTTGAATGGGTTTTTGCTAAATCACCTGAAATAAGGTCTGTGGTTAACAAAGCCTCTAAATATTTTCACGTTTTGATCTATGACATAAAACAGACCAGTTATAACCCGCTTGTGATTTTTTAAACCTTTATTGTGTCTTAAAAACGGTGGTTGCTAACAAAATTGCTAAAAGGGACTACTTCCTTTGGTGGGGACTTTAGACGTCATCATGTCAAACAGGACATTTGGACAGCATTTCTCATGAAAAAGATCATAATCAGCGAGCATGTTTTTAAATAAAGTTGTGTTCTAAATAAAGTTTGAGGAAGCTTGGTGGTGGTGACTTTGATCCGCGACCATGGTGTGCTGTAGTCCGTTTATAGCCTACTGTTAGCTTTTTATATGGACTTTATTTAGAAATGGACTTTATTTAGGCTTCAAAATGTATAAATGTTGTGTTAACATGTAAAGATTATCTTGATAGACAAAACGTGGAAGTGTCATAACCCTTTGTTAAACACAGAGCTTATTTTTGGTGAATTTCCAAAAGTCTATGGGAAAAATGCATAGGCTTTCGATCGAGGGAACCCGTGCACCGCTAACTTCCGGGGTGGCCTACAAAAACACGTCATCCCTGAGGTACTCTATTGGTTGGAGGACATGTTGCTTTTAAGAGTAACTTTCCCCAACACTGGACCAACCACTTTTTTTTTTTTTTTGACTATGAGTGAATTAGGGCCAATGTGAAATGACGAATGTCTCTGAATACTTATAATGGTATAAAACCATGATTGCACCCTTGAAAAAAACTGAGGCTTCAACAGTGGATTCACAATACTGTAACAAAAATGGCACGCTCATATACACATAAAATGTTATTTACAAAATACAAGGATTGATTTGCACTTACAAAACCAGATGATTGCTGCAGAGAAAAATAATACAACTGCATAAAACACATCAATATATAAGTTATGTAAGAATGGTAAAAGTCTGCATCACACATGTTATTTTTCTTCAAACAAGAAAAAACCCCCATCATTTTATGAATCCAGTAAACAGTTTTGCATTTGTGGAAGCTGTAAACAGTTTAGCACAGACATAAGATGGAAGAAAGCTTGCAAACTTCAGTTTCAGGACTCTTATTTCACTCAGAGTTAATAGGCAGAGCTGCCCTCTGGACTTCAGAGTCCTCACAAAAATGCACTTTGTAAAGTTTAAAAGCCAATTCCTTTGTTTTTTTGTGTGCAGTTCTGGGAACTAGAACAACAAATGCCAAAAAAGCATTACTGGAAAGTTCAGCACTTCCTACACGTCACATGGTTCGGGTCAGAACACTGATTGCTTATCAGTGCAGTGCTACTATGAAATTACAGTTCAAAGACTGCACACATTAACATTCATGATTACAGGTTTTTAATGCCTGATGCAGAATACACACATAAAAGCTTTCTGATCTTTGTTCTAATGCATGTGTGTGATGATTTGACTTGATGCTGCAAATATAGCACTTCCACCTTAAGTAGAAGAGATTGAATGATAGTATCTGTGATTTTAAAGCCTATATGCTGGTTAAAATGTAATTGCTTCTTGAAAGTGCACAGTTGCACTGGCATACACATTTCCTCCATCTGCACTCAGACAACCCCAGACCTTTTCACTGATCAAACATAATTTCTCTCTCTCTCTCTCTCTCTCTCTCTCTCTCTCTAATTCATTGCACCATCACAGCTCTCAGTCTGACGCATCTCTTGCTGCTCTCAACCTTGAGACTGAATAGAATCATTCTGCTTTGCTGTTTCTTTCATCCAGAGGAGGAGGATCGTTCCGGAAGATCAGATAATGAGCCTGCTTTTCTCCATTTATTCATCTGACTTCACTTTCATCAGTAAACACACATTGTAATCTTTAAAGGACATTTTACAATAAAACGCCAATTATGGGATGTCACTTTTTGATGTACATGTTAATACATCATATAATGTAACACTTACCTAATGTAGCTATTAATAATCATAGTAATTATTGAGTAGTCTGAAAACATTGGTCTCTGATTCATAGGAATTTATTATCAAACTCAATTTCCTTGTAATATTCAAACAGATTCCTTGCTTAATGCATTCTTCTAAAACTATTCTTTTGGTAATTTGATTGGTCTAAATTTCAAAGGAAGATTATTGAGTTTGACTGCAGCAGTTTGATTACTAAGTGCAAACTATAACTGCACTGAGTCATGTTACTCACTGAAACACACAAAACTGCTGGGAAGGAATCATTTTCTTTAGTTCGCTTTAGTTCTCAAAAATGTTTTTCATTCTTTTCCTAATTAGCCAGTAAAAGTCTGAGGGGTATCATCAGCTCAGTGCTGATCAATGAAGAGACATTTCCTCTGTCAACAGGAGGCCTATTTGCATTTGTATGACTTTCTTAATGAGACATTAATGAATGAAGCTAGATGGAATAAAATTATAAATGAGCACAGAAAAGTAAAGATGAAATAAAAAACAAGACACTAGGTCAGAGATATAGGAACAAGCTTGCAAAAATTCTTGCTGTTTTTTTTTTGTTTGTTTTTTTCAGAAAATGTTTTGAGAGTTTAACTTAAATGTCTTTGGCATGTTAGGGGAAATTTAACTAAGTATTCAGAAGTATTTATAGATACAATTAAGACATTTATGAAGGCCAAAGTTACATTCATAACATCCACACTGTATAATTGCAAAAGTGCTTTGTGATCACTTTAAATTAAAACCCTCTATAATGTGAAAAAATATATTTATATTATGTTAATTATATATTCCAAACTGATGTGTGTCAACACAAAACATATCTTCAAACACTTGCCACATCTAGTAAATTAATGAAGGATGGGTTTTAACAGTGAGCGAGCAAGACAAAATGACTCAGGTTACGACTGTAACCGTGGTTCCCAGAGAAGGGGAACAAGACACTGCGTCTTGGATGAATGCTATGAGGACGCCATCAGCATATCCGGTGTCTGAAGCACGTGTGAAAACACTCTAATCTGATTGGTTGGCCCTTTCTTGACCTCCTCTGTGAGCTCAACCTGCGATCCCCATGACTGATGCTGCCTTCACGTGCTCTCAGAATTATCGTAAATACAAGTTTCCTAGGTAAAAATTGCACATTTCCAATAGCACGTGAAGGCAGCATGAATCTTTCGCTTTGCTTCGGCAACTGTGGGGCCCAAGTCGTGCAGATGCTTGTCCCACATCCCTCGAGAAAAGGGACAAACATGAACGGAGCTTTCTTATTGTGAATTTCTCACAATAGCCACATTCAGAACCCTTGATCACTGAATGTGCATACTTCTCTCCCAAGCAATAAATGCACAGGTCGTGTGCCCACAGGTGTCAAAAAAACTGGGACACAGAGGCACACACTTTCTAAATGCTTGCTATAGGAATTTCCGTGATCCTGCCTTCACCACATGCTAAAAATACAAATGGCTCCTAAACACAAAAAAGCTAATGACGTGTGCCACAGGCGTCCTCCTATACTTCTGGGGGCTCCGCTAATGGCATCATGGACTGTCACCAACCAACAGGATCTGAGTATTTTCACACGTTATACAGACACCGGATATGCTGATGGCGTCCCCATAACGGCCATCCAAGACGCATTGTAGAATTCCCATTTGAAAGGGAACTGTTTACAAATGTGCAAAACAAAAGTTTTTAATAAACATGAATAAATAAATTATTTAATATGGTCATTTTAATAAATTTTAAATGCATAAAACTATGTGAAATTTGATTGA
Source organism: Ctenopharyngodon idella (assembly GCF_019924925.1). NCBI lineage: Eukaryota > Metazoa > Chordata > Actinopteri > Cypriniformes > Xenocyprididae > Ctenopharyngodon > Ctenopharyngodon idella. The sequence goes on along the minus strand of NC_067239.1, from coordinate 15,813,624 downwards.
CCAAATAAATCTAAAAATAAACAAACTAATATACCTAACAGTTATTGCAATGGATGCTGTGTTGATCTCTGTGCATTTATTTTCACTGATTTAGAGTTCACTGTTACATTCGTAATAAATAAATAACAATAAATAAAAAATGTGAAATTTGTGACCAAAATACAGCCCCGAAATGGAAAAAAAATCATATGTAACTATTTAAAATGATTCATTATCTATTGTATTATTCATGTCACTCATTATTTAAACTATTTGTCCATTATTTTGGGAAGATGTTGAGCATTTTATAGTACAAGTACTGTACAGACTCAATGCAGTCACTGCACAACGTTTTTTTTGTTGTTGCAAAGTTACATTTATTGAGTGTTACGATTATCCCTGCTCCCCCTCTAGCTGTGGAGAGTGGCAGGTGAAAAGAGCATGACAACTGGAGAACAAAAGCACATCCCTCCATCGCACAGGATATGAGTGCTTGATTAAACCAGGTTATGGTCCACAAACAAGAGGAAGTATAAAAGAAACAAATCTGTGAAGGACTCTCTCTCTCAAACACACACACACACACACACACACACTTCACCCTTCTTGCTGATCTGATCAGCATATGACGCACATACTGTTATACACACACACACACACACATACACATGAAAACAAAAGACATTGATTTTCTAGGAGAACTCTCCCTGACTCGCTCTGTTGCAGGTGTTCTTTCATCTCATCTGCGTAAAGACGTCACGCATGCCCCTTGCATTCACACACACACACACACACACACACACACACACAGGAAGTCACACATCTCCCTAAGGAAATCCCAAAAAATGTTTGTTGCTGTTGATGCATCAGCATTTTAGGCACATAAAGGACCTTCTGTAAACAGGATTTTCATTTCTCGTCAATTCGATCACTCAATGAAGCTATTCTTCTCCCTTTTCACTCCCTCGCCCTGCTGTTCTCTACACAAAGCCTTTTGTGTTTTTGTACAAAATTGCCATCTTATTAGTCACAGAAATGGAAATTAAAAAGATGTGTCAGCCACAAAAAGCAGAAGAATAATTGAAACAATCACACAGTGATCAAACAAACAAACAATTAAAAATCACTGCAGAGCCACAGTTGGTAAAGTTGTGTTTCATTTATTGAGGAAAGGAAAATAAACCAAAAGAATCTCATTCAGGATTCCAGTTCCTACGAGAAACTTTTTTGGTTCTGCTATGATAAAGTGCACTTACAGTTATCACACTTTCCATTAGAGTTTGAGTCCTGGTATTTTTCTCTCAGACAAACAAACAAACATTGTACATTTCTTTTGTGGACCTAAAAAAAATACACACATGAAAAGAGGACAAAACCGACAGGTGTGTTTTTTGCATACAAGGTGTGTAACTGAGAAAAGTGACAGTCTAATAGGTTCTCAACATATCCAGATGTTCATGTATATGTGTGTGTGGGGATTCAATCCACAGTAGTAAGAAGTTACAGTACTTTTAGTTTAGGCTACTCTACAGAACAAACTTCAAAATGATCCAGGTCTCCATAAGGGACCTGATTGAAATAATAAAATCTCCAACAGTCAACAGCTTGTAATTTCTTCATTTGCAACCATGACTTCCCCATGTGAATAATAAGTCCTTTTTAATAGAATCATTTAGTGTTTTAAAAATATAATTTATTTCTAACCAATATGTCTACATAATATTTATGTACAGCTTCATGACACAGAGATATCTTTCATTTTCCAGTATGAAGGACTGTGAGAGTTTCCCACCACAATTTTGGCACATTTCTGTTCATTTTGATCACTGACGAACCAAAAGAACAGGCATGGGACAAGAAACATGGTCTTAGTACCACTAAAACATCTTTAAACAACCACATATGCTTCTCTTTTTGAAAAATAGCACTAGTATAGCGCTAGTGTCACTGGGGAACTGCGTATGAAAAAACTACCGTCCAAATAATCACTCAGCATCTGTCGAGCGTCGGGAAACAACAGGACAAGCACAAACACTGCATAGTCAATCTCACATTGTGTTGTTACACAGTGTTCATACATCTATATTGCATGTAGTGCGGCATTAACATATAATTACATATTATAATGATTTTGAGGAGTGTGAAAATACAAGTACCACAGACTTAGGGCTCAAGAACGCATGTGGAGCAATGGATGAATCTAGAAAACACTAAAAAAACATTTCCCCCCCCCTAATCACTTATTCTACTGTTACACTGAATGAGCTGTGAACGGACAAAAAAAGGCAAATAAATTATGTATTTCAGTTGTGGGAAATATTACAGTATTTCTGAGATAATAAAATGGTAAATGACCATTAGATATTCACCTAAATCAAACAATAACATTAAAAAGCTATACAATGAAGAAACAGGAGTACCGATCAGTTGTTAGTGTTTCTGTGAGCTTAGTTTTTATAAAAAGCGTAGAAATGTTGGTGTAAAACGAGCATGGAATGTTCATCTTGTCCCTGTATTGCACCTTGTTTCCCTTCGATGACTGTTTGAAGTCACTCTCTCCCATTTATATACAAAATTAAATCCCAAAAATCAGGATTATCAAGTACATTTCCCTACTGTCTTCGATAAAGTTCCCCATTTTTTCGAAAGTCAGATGCTCTCAATACAACGTATAATAAATAGTAAAAGCCCTCTCAGATAAACGCCACTCACCACAAAGTTGAAATGTTCTTATCGTAACAGCGATGTCCTATCAGATACTTCGATAAGAACTAAAGCTGAACTTCACAGATCGCAATGAAATAATCTCAAGGCTGCTGCTGTTGAATGTCATATCTGTGTCCAAGACATAACACCTCAAAGTAATGATAAAATGAAATGCTATATTATCTAACTTCTAATAAATGACCAGGGACCAAGTTGCAACATGTATTAAAGTGATAGTTCACCCAAAAATGAAAATTATCCCATGATTTACTCACCCTCAAGTCATCCTAGGTGTATATGACTATCTTCTTTCAGACAAACACAATCGGAGATATATTTAAAAATATCCTGGCTCTTCCAAGCTTTATAATGGTAGTGAATGGGGGTGAGATTTTGAAGCCCCCACCCCAAAAATGCATTCATCCATCATAAAAATAATCCATACGGCTCCAGGGGGTTAATAAAGGCCTTCTGAAGTGAAGCGATGGGTTTTTGTAAGAAAAATATCCATATTTAAAACTTTATAAACTAAAATAACTAGCTTCTGGCAGACTGGATTGGATATTTTTCTCAGATCATGTCTGAAAGAAGTCATATACACCTAAAATGGCTTGAGGTTGAGTAAATCATCGGGGTAATTTTCATTTTTTTGGGTGAACTATCCCTTTAAGAAGAAGAAAAGATGGAGTCAAATCATGGATTCAACCAAACTAGAGAAACTAAAGCAGAAACTAAATCTATGTAAGGCCCTTACCTATAATGAAAGTTAGGTAACAACAGTGTTAGATAAGAATGCAAGGGAGACAAAAGCAGCATTTCAGCCTTGCAATTCTGCCCTTTTTCTTTGTTACTGGAAGAGATTTAAATAGGACAACTTTTGAAATCTCTCTTGGTAACAAGACTGCAACTATTTCTGGATGAAAGTCACTTCAGAGCAGCTGCCTGCATTTACTGTCTTAATGCAGACACACACACACACACACACACACACAAATACACTCACTCATGTAACAGACTGCTCAGAATCATAATCCCACAACATGGCGAAATCCAAAACAAATGGTCACACAGTGCAAACAGCCCCTCAGATGACCAAGACTGAACTAGGATGTGCGGATTCACCAGCTACTGGGTAAGAGTTGTACGAATGAGGACTGATGGGTGGGCATCACAGTACAAAACATCTGAAGTGAAGCCAGGGATCTTAAGCCAGGGATCAAGAGAGAGAAACCCTCTTCCTGGTTTCAGATACCCAGGATGAGAGGCACTGACCAATCAGAAGCAGTGACTCTTGCTAGAGTACCAGTACTCATTGCTCCGTTTGTAGCTTTTTGATTCCTTCAAGTTTTCACAAGTATTGTAGTTGTATATGTTGTGATTTTTTTCATTGTGTTGCTTTTGTGTTACTTATTGTTGTTTTGTTTATAAAGTGCCTTTCAGATGCAGGTGACTGACTTGAGGGTCAGATTTGAAGATGTGATTTATTCCCCCAGAGTGCAGCGAGATTTAGGAGAATGGAACTTCTGGGAAATGTCATATTGGCAAATAGGGTTAAAGAGAGCTTTTGGCACTCAGTCTCAGCTGGAGACCCTAAGTATGAGATGAGGAAAAGGAGAAGGATGTGGAAAAGGAATCTAGCGGATGTCATCTTCACGTATACCGTTCCTTTTGATCTCTTCTCGTGATCCTCCTCAGCTCTTCATTTGTCCCCCCTCTGCTCCTTCATTCTCTGGACTGATAGAACAGGATGTATCCTGACTCAGAGTTTTTGGAAATGTCAGAGGTCAAACCGTAAAACTCTTCTATTGCCTGTGCATCAATTTTCTGTGAGAAAAATAAAATAGACACAAGAAAAAGATGGTGAGAGAGAGAGAGAGAGAGAGCAGGAAGGAGGAATGTTATATTCTGCATGCAGTAGGGTTTATATTTTGTCTGCATATTAGCATTAAAAAATTTGAGGTCAGTAGGTTTTTTATGTTTTTTAAAGAAGTCTCTTAGGTTCACCAAGGCTCTATTTATTTGATCAAACATACAGTAAAAGCTTTAAACATTATTACAATTCAATAATAGAATTTTCTGTTTTAATATATTTTAAAATGTAATCTATTCCTGTGATCCAAAGCTGAATTTTCAGCATTATTACTCCAGTCTTCAGTGTCACATGATCCTTCAGAAATCATTCTAATATGCTGATTTGCTGCTCAAGAAACATTTTGGTAATACTTTATATTACAGTGTCCTTGTTAAATGCACTTACTGTAGTAATAACAGTAAATTATGCATGATTATATGGAACCAAACCCTTATCCTAACCCTGACCCTATAGTAAGTGCATGTTTGGTAATGTTACACTGTAATTATACATTTTATTACATAGTAATAGAACACATTAAAATAAAGTGTAACCAACATTTCTGATTATCATCAATGTTGAAAACAGTTGTGCTGATTAATATATTTGTGGAAAACATTTTTTTTTTTTTTTTTTTTCAGGATTCTTGGATGAATAGAAAGTTTAAAAGCACAGCATTTATTTGAATTTTTGTAACTTGTAAATTATAAATTAAATTTTAAGTTCTCTTAAAAAATCTGACCCTAAACTATATATATATATATATATATATATATATATATATATATATATATATATATACACATATATATATACAGTGCACAGCATAAATGAGTATACACCCTCTGAAACTTCTGAAAGTCAGCAATTACTCAATTACTTAGAAGACATGTTAGGGTTCTTTAGAGATATAATGTTCCAGCAAGTCTGCTTATATATATATATATATATATATATATATATATATATATATATATATTATATAGATGGTGTGCATACCTCCACAATGTCATCATCAAACAGCAGCCAGAAGCCGTGACTCTTCACGATGCTGATGTAATGCCCTCTGTTTGGGCCACTAATACACACAGAGGCAGAAAATCAAAGAAATCAATTAATATTTTAAATATGTAGAGACTGAACAAAAGCCAAAATAAAATCCAAATTTATCTCTTTTTTCTTCACATTTATCTTTCCTGATAAATAAATTTTTCTTGAAGCAAAACCATTACCATTATGGTGTATTTTCAGACTACGAAAAATATATTTATAGCATAGTGCATTGAGACTCCAACTAGGGCTGCACAATTAATCGAATTTCTAATTGCGATTACGATTATGGATGGCATGATTTTGTAATCGTTCAAAGGTGCGATTACAAAAAAAAAAATCCACTTACATTATTCTGCGTGCTTAAGAGGTGTGTTTAGAGCATGTTATGTTGTAAGAGGCGAATCACAACGACTTTAGAGTGTAAAAGGTCTAAGCTAGCACAAAAGGAATTACCAGTGACGTAAGTGTATGCTGATTGGTCGAACGAATCCGAAACACCAGCACCAGCACCAGCCATTTTTAAAAAGCCGTGTACACAGCCTATATATTTACTCCACAAACTAAGTCTACAAACATGGAAAACAGTGAAAGATGGACCTCTCAACCTTTACGCTAAGGAGAAAATCGTAATTAATCAGAATTATTAATTGCGATTACAATTTCAAGGGAATAGCCGACAATTATGATTTTTGTCATAATCCTGCTTATAATGTCAATATTTATAAAATATGACTTAATGTACCTAAATGGCAGACTGTGTTAAGACAGTCTGTTTTATATGTAGCAGATGTGCATGTTTGACAGTTCTCGTACCTGCCACAGTGAACCACCACAGCGACAAGGTCATACATGCGGTCGAGGTTGACAGCGTCAGCGGAGGTGTTGAAGAGGCGGAGCTCCAGTGGAAAGACCACACGATAGCTCAGTTTAGTGTACCGATGCAGCTGCTCCATGTACTTAAAGCGCTTCAAATGAAGAGCCAAGATCATGGGCAACTTCTTCACACGCATACTGCAACACATACATAAACAATCACAAAACAAAACAAAAATCACTGGCACTTATACCTTCACATTACAATATCAATGCTTTTCCCCCCATACACATGACACAAGACTACTTTGTTAATTGTATTGTGTAATACAGGCCACAAATATACTTTATATTACAAACACTACATTATAAAAACAAATCACACACACAAACTAACTCTGGAATGGTTTGTAACTACCATACTGTAATACTGTACTTTTTAAATAGTATGTGAAAAAGTAAGTAATGATAAATGTTACATACAGTATATTCTACATTTTTGTCACAACACAATTTTGATCATTTATGTATCCAGATTTTATTGTGAATATAAATTATTCTTATTTTTTATTAAACTGTTTATTTTGTATTAAACTTTATTTTACGAAACTGTTCACTCAACAGTTACTCTACTTTTGCAGACACTACTTCAGCTTAATTAACTAGTCTTTCTGGCTTAATAAACTAGACAGTTTTTGGGGAAAGTTTGCAACATTTGCATTACATTTGATTCATATAATTTCTTTAGCAAATCAGGTGTTATGCTGCAATGCTCATGCCCAAATAAACACCATTAAGCATGCATAATGAATTCTTCCACATGAAAATTATAGTAGTATGCCATTCTAAACAGTTAGTTACACACCCTATCACATCATAATATCAACACACATCCGCTGACGCTCACCGTTTCTGTGCCTCTTGTTTGCTACAGCACGTCTCACAGTAGTATTTATACTCACTGCACAGGGTCTCTGTATTACTGAAGTCCCTGTAAAAGCCATCAGATAAAACACACATCTACTAAAAAGCATGAACACAGTGGGAAAGAACTGGTTGTGTACATCAACATGTGTGATTACTGTTATGTCACTGTGAGTGTATATGTTTACCTGAGACAGTGTGTTATTGAAGTGTTCTGCTCAACATCTACAGACAAATCCAAAAAGTCTTCATCCTTGCTACTGACCTGTAAAAACAGAGGGCATATGAGTTCACAAAGCACTTACATATTAAGGAAGAAGAGAAAACACATCTACGCCCCACTCACAAAACCTCTTCAGAGACTCTGATCTCCCTTCCCACAGAGACAATCTTAGTAATCAGAGAGTTAGAGGGAACTCATTTCTGCAAAGATGTTCATTACGCATGTTGGCGACCCCTTTCTACGGTTTCAGCTGAACTCTGGTGGCCTGACTGTCTCCTGTTGTCTTGCACTTATTGCGAAAGATGTGAGTGAATGTGTTAAAGCACTGGCTTGTGACAGCGTGTTAGTACTGTCGAATCGAGTGGCAGTGTGTTAATGCATGGAAAAGTAGGTTAATCAACAGAGAAGACTGAAAAGTGGGCCACATGGCAGAGAGGCGGTAGTTTCTTTCTGCAGGCAGCAAAGTTCAAACAATTGACCGAATGTTGTTATATAAGAAAACTCACAATGATTTAAAAAAAAACCCAAACAGTCCTTTTGAGGTTGTCTAACAGAGTACTCTATTTTTTTCTAATATAGTTTTGCTCATACATTTACATATTCCTTTTAGAATGTAGATGTTTAGCATTTTTAAATATTTTTTTTTTTTATATATTAAGTTTATTTATGTACAGTAGCATTGCCCTGAAGAAGCTGCATAACAGATATTAGTATATATTTCATAAGACAAAACAATAACTTAATTTTAAACAAATTAACAAGAACAAAGGTTCTTTATATTGCTTGCAGCCTTTTGTGATGTTTTGCATTAATAAATATGGTAGAATATTTATTTTGTCCTGTGGAATACATAGAAACATCTGTAAAATAGCTCCAATAATTAAACATCTTGCAGATTCTGCCAGGGTTATGTAAACTTTTTTTTTTGCAGAACTGCAATTCAACAACATTTGCATCTGTGTACGAAGAAAACACTTCAGGTAACACAACACACATACCGTCTCACAGTTGAGACAGCGCGTCTCATTGGTCAGCGTGCCCTGGAAGATATCATGAACCCAGGTGGGCTCGGCCTTGTTCTGTTCCGGCTCGGTGTCTGTGGCGATGGCAGTGCCATTGTTCTTCAGCCGTCCATTCTGTTTCTCCTGTTTCTTCTCCTCTTGCAGAATGTCAGCCACAGTGTTCAGCAGATAGTTCAGGAACTCATGGGCGTCCTGCTGCATGTAGTTATCAAACAGGTCTACAGGAGAAGCCAGAAAGTGTAACATGTGATATAAATCCTGCAAATGACAGTGATGGAACTAAGTCAGTTCACTTGAATTAAAGGGTTAGTTCACCCAAAAATTAAAATTCTGTCATTAATTACTCACCCTCATGTTGTTCCACACCTGTAAGACCTTCATTCATCTTCGTGACACAAATTAAGACATTTTTTATAAAATCCGATGGCTCAGTAAGGCCTCCATTGACAGCAAGTTAATTTACACTTTCAAATGCCCAGAAAGCTACTAGAGATGTATTTAAAACAGTTCATGTGACTACAGTGGTTCAACCTTAATGTTATGAAGCGACAAGAATACTTTTCGTGTGCCAAAAAACAAAACAAATTAACAACTTTATTCAACAGTATCTAGTGATGGGTGATTTCAAAACACTGCTTCGAAGCTTTATGAATCTTTTGTTTTGAATCAGTGGTTCGGAGCGTGTATCAAACTGCCAAAGTCACGCCCCCCCAGTGGTGAACCACTGAAATTTCAAAACACTTATGACGTAATGAAGCCTCGTTTACTGAAATCACGTGACTTTCACGCTCCGAACCACTGATTCTAAACAAAAGATCTGTAAAGCTTCGAAGCTTCATGAAGCAGTGTTTTGAAATCGCCCATCACTAGATATTGTTGTATAAAATCATTATAAAATCATTATTCTCGTCACTTCATATCATTAAGATTGAACCACTGTAGTCACATGAACTGTTTTCAAATATGTTTTTAGTACTTTTCTGGGTGTTAGAAAGTGTAAATTAACTTGCTGTCAATGCAGGCCTCACTGAGCCATCGGATTTGATCAAAAATATTTTAATTTGTGTTCTGAAGATGAACGAAGGTCTTATGGGTGTGGAACGACATGAGGATGAGTAATTAATGACAGAATTTTCATTTTTGGATGAACTAACCCTTTAACCCTATCCATTTTCTAAATGAATCATTGATGTTACTGTGAAATCTATGCATATATTAAATTTTTTACATTTTAAAAGTTTTAATTAAAATATCATAACTCGATCTTCCAGTGAAACAACAGGACTGCAAGCTCGCATTCAGACCTGCCTTTATCCAATCAACAACTGATGGAAAGAACCAAACCTGCTGCCTACTTTTTTTCCCCCATTTCAATCATCTGTTTCACTTGGATGTACATCACAAAAATAACTGTCGCTACATCTGTTTCATTGCAACTTCTCAAGTAGCTCAATCTAAAAACTGAAATCTCCAAAAGTGTTTTACAAGATTACATTTAAACAGCATATTACATCTGACAATAATGGTCTCGTTCTTTAGCTTCATAAAGGTTATTGACTATGTAACTGAAAGTTGGCACTTCCACTTCTCCATGTGAAGGCAGCATTTTGGACATGGTGTGATCACGTGAACTGAGAGGAGCTCTATAGTCACACATTTGAGCACAATGTTGGTACACGCAATAGCATGTGCAATCATACACCTAACTCTGTATGAGTGTGTGTGTAGCTGGTGAAGTGATGTCTCTCTGATAGAGGTCTGTATTGTTAATTCATAGAGAGGGCCTTTTCTGGAATGAGACAGAAGAACAAATCCTCTTTTATACTACATATTATCCCTCCCCTCTCCCTCAAAACACACACACCTGATCTGTTACACCTGCTTCTCATTCAGCATATCACACAGAGGCTTACTGTTAATGTGCACAGATTTGATTTTTCACATAGTACCCTGTCTGAACGCCAGGTACAGCTCTATTAGTTGCCTAAAAACTCATGTTAAACTCATCTTTACCATCAAACACTTTATACTGGATACACAAGCAGATTTTAAAATTCTCAAACATTCTGTTTCTGAGGATATTTTAGCAGTTTTGTAGGATTCTAGCTTGACAACAGATGGCTTAGTCATAGCAGACACCATATTTATCTTGATGTGAAAGAAAACAGGGACAGAAGTACAGTCTGTTCAATATGTCTTACTTTTGTGAATGTGTCGATCATTCAGTCAACATTGAAAACATGTTGTTCTCAAATGTCCAGGGACACAAAATTAGATGGATAGAGACAAATAAGGCATCTATTCTGATAAAGATCAAACAGATTGCAGTTCAAATACAGATGAAGGAAGGAAAATCATTTAGGAAGGTTGTTCTGTAAGGAGGTCTGTAAAACCTGGAAAGGGCAATCTATTATCATTCATCTCAATGGAAGCTGCTCAAAGGAAGTATGTGATTTCAAAACTGCCAATTTGTTTATGGGCACTCAGTTGCTGATATAGGTTTTGAGCCACCTAAACTATAAATGTATTGTGATTAATAATTTGGAGCTTCAGAAAAAATATGTCCCGATGATCTGATTGGCTAATGGCACCACAAGAATTAGGGTCCTATGATTTGCAAGATATGGAAAATGTGGACGGAATCATAAGTTTTATGAATTAATTTGATTACCACAGTTTTGATGATGAATTTGTATTAAATCATAAAACCACAAATCATATGAATCCTGAAAAAATGAAAACAGAATTTGGGGGAAAAAACAAAAAATAAAACAGAGGGCCCTATTATTGTTAAAATTTCAATAAATCACTGTTTTAGGATTCAATTGACATAATGCTTTTTGATTATTAAAATTTAATTAAATAATTTAAACAGAATCCAGAAAAATTAAAATGAAAAACAAAAAATATGGGAAAAAATAAAACCCTTCAGGGGTTAACTAGACCATGCTAACCAGCCAAACCTCGACCCCTCACCATTCTCCTTCCGCAGACGTGAGATGAACTTCTTGGGAGGGATCACGCCCACCTTCTTCTTCTGCGTGGCGATGCTGTGGAAGAGGTCGGCCAGACAGGTGAGAAGGTTCTCCTTTTTTTTCTGCTGGACTTTATACGCCAACACATTCTCCCTGAACGGCCGGCAGAAATACAGAGCCTGCAACACTGAGTTACAGTAACATGTGTTCCCAAACTAGAGAAAAAGACACAGAGAGAGGAATTCATTTAGGTCGAGCTAATCAATTCTTGAGCGGGAAACAAACAAAAGAACACTTGGGACGCAATTAAATCTATGAACCCGAAAAAAAACTGGAACAGTCTATGCTGGAGGTGCGCCAGGGAAGAAGCAGGCACGGGTTAAACAAACATGGATCTAGATGAGACATTTACAGTCAAGAAAGACATAGAAAAACTCCCTGCTCACGGCTAAAAGCAAATCAAAGTGCTGAAAAAACTAATGGTGGAATCAAATGCTCTTTAAAAACATGACCTGCACAAGCTGAAAGAGCAGCACTTGCTGTTACTGTGACAACAGAGCACCGTTTCCCTTCTAAAGGCCTTTTCCTGTCCGCACACGCTGACAATGAAGTTGTTTTCGGGGCATTTTGGCATTTTTATTGACAGTGAAAGCAGAGATGACAGAAAATGACCGGAAGAAGAGGGTCAGGATATGAGTATTCGGAAGTGATAGCAATGACTAATCATGAAAACACAATAATAAACAAACAAACAAAAAAAATCTTTTTACACCGATCGAAATGTAGTAATTATTTGCAAATGTGCGTAAAAATGTGTTTTTCGAGTCACTTTTTTAAAAATTATTTTTAATAACTATGACCCTGTTTATACTTGATATTAAGATGCATTTTGGTCAATCGGATCACAAGCAGACAAGACTGTGACACATACCTGTTTACATCTGGTGTTTTAATCCATCTCTTTTGTCCACTTTCAACCACTTCTGTCCTGATTTCTTCAAGGGGAGGGTCTATGGGCAGGTAAATGTATGTTTTTGTTCCAGATCTTTCGATCTAATGGACAAAATAAGCTTGGGCAATTTACATATGAACGTACCCAAAGACGACGGAAAAACACGGAGAGCACCAGCTTTCGTTTCTGCTCTGATAGCCACAAGACCACGCCAAACACGGTGATTGTGTGTTAGAAATCAGGAATGATGAGAGAACATTGTGCTTGGTACGTTTTTCATCTTCAAACGAAACTTTGGTCTTCAACTGACAAAGTTTAAATCCCGTCTGGCAAGCGCACTTTCCATAATGTTTACGCATTAGGTCAGCAGAAGGAAAACAGGCGGTCTTTTGTGGCTGTTCAAACACATTCGACCACATGAGCGGCTTTACTACGAAAGACATCCGCTCAAATGCGTGTTCGACTACCTCTGGAAGTGGTCAAAAGTGGACAAGCTCAAAACGTTTTACACCCTGTTTACACCTGTATTTAACGTTGTCCACTTGTGATCCAATCGACCAAAATGCATCTTAATACCAGGTGGAAACATGGCCTATTATTAACTTGACACAGTTAGTGCTAATATTTTGCAATGTTACTTTTGTCTTGGTAACAGTATGTTTTAATTAAAATAGTTTAATTGTCATTATGGCGCATCTTTTTTTTTTAAATCTCACCTTTGTTGAAGGACACAGATTCAATCTGGTATCTCCTTCATGAGTACCAGTATGTAAATGCATGTGTAAAAGCATACACACTAGGTCACGCCTTCAGCGTTTTTCATCCAGCATCCTAATATATACTCAGACACATAATTTGATTTTATACTAATCAGTTCTCTCATTAAGTACCTTAAATTGCTTTGTTTTTTTCATCACCTTGCGATGACAGTAAATCTTTAATTAAAATTAAAGCAGTTTTGCTATTCTCATTAGATCAGGGTGACAACTCTCCTTCGAATCTAAAAAATGAACAATAATAATAATAATAATAACTGTGACCTACTTTTTGTGGTTTCTTCTAATCTAAATAAGTTAACAGCAAGAAAAATAATAAATGTGACCTGATTCCTGTGGATCTCCTTACTGAATTTACTGTTCTACTAAAACAAGAGGCAGCTTGACCTGAAAGATTCAGCTTTAAGGCTGAACAGTAACATGTTCATTAATCATACCAGCTGTGCTAATGGCAGCAGAAATAAATACTGTGTTGTCAAGCTTCCCTGTTCTGCAGTGAAAATCACATGCTAATATATTTTGCAGAAGAGTACAAATAAACCGCTCCCTTCTCTTGAAAATAACAAATAAAGTGCCAAGGGTTGTGAACTGTGCTTTTTCGCCAGTTCAGTGAAACACTTAAACTGGTTGTTTTGTTTTGATGTTGTGGTGTCCCTCAAATTTACAATAATGTTCTTAAGCAATACAACATGGCACGATAACATGCAAACAAGCGAGGAAGCCAGCTACTCAATATTTTACTAAACAAATATGCAAACCGTTACCATGTGTGTATATTTTTTTGCTCCATAACCAGGTCTTCACAACATCTGGCTCACATGTGAAGCCATGTGTGTTTTAGGGTTAGTCTGGTGCTGTGTGATACTTACGTTGACCAATCCAAAGTAGTGTTCATTAATGGGAAACTGCTCTGGACCAATGTCTTTCTCCAGAGCAGAGGCATTGGTGCCCTGAAATGACAGAAAGAGAGGGGAAAAAAGACAAATATCTGTTAAATATTCATGCTTACACAGAATATTTAAGACAAAGTAAGAACACTCACAGCTATAATTACATTTTAAGTTGTCTATTTAGAAAAAACTTTCTTTTTCTAAAACTCTATGTGCCGACACATGAAATATTCCTCGCATTAAGCAACCAAAAATGGAAATATTAGAAACAAAAATCACATTTTTATGACAAAGGCAGTTTGACAGATAGCTGGAGAATGACTCATCTTGTATATGATGCTGCAAGTTACACAATGACCTGTTTGTTTTACAAATTTTTTTATTTTTATAATATTATAGTCTTATGTAAGACATAATTATGTCCGGTAAGCTTTGTCAATTCACTCACCATTGGAATGTGTGGCAAACAGTGTTATTTTAGTATTATTTATATACTAACTTATTATTTTCATTTTAAAGGCATAGTTCACCCAAAAATGAAAATTCTGTCATCATTTATTCACCCTCAAGTTGTTCAAAATCTGTATAATTTTCTTTGTTCTGCTGAACACCAAGGAAGATATTTTGAAGAATGTGTTAAACTGAACAGTTTTGGGGCACCATTGACTTCCATAGTAGTTTTTTTTGCTACCATGGAAGTCAATGGTGCCCCAAAGTGGCCTGGTTACAAACTTTCTTCAAAATATCTTCCTTCCTCAACAGAACAAAGAAATTTATACAGATTTGGAACAACTTGAGGGTGAGCAAATGATGATAGAATTTTCATTTTTGGGTGGACTATCCCTTTAAATTTAGTTTACGTTTAGTAATTTTGTCATGCTAAATCTTACAATTTAGATTTTGATCTAGGCTAGTTTCAGAGTCATCTAGAAAAAAGTTTCTCTCATTCATAACTACATACAACTCCTCATATCATTCACAATATGCAGTCACATATTTGATTTTGGAGTCCAGTCCATTTAAACTGATACTCAAGGATCAAGTGTTGCATTTGTCCAATTTATCAGCAACCGAGTGACATGACATTTAAGTTGAAACAGAGCTACACAAAGCCTTAATAATGGATAGAACAACTAAGCAGGAAGTGATGTTGGATAAGAATCCCTGACAGAATGTAACTGAATCAGCATGACAAGCTCAGAGTTTTACTTGGGCCTCAGTACAAAGAGGTTCCAGTCGTTTTCTCTTAGTAACACTGAAATTGGATTCCACGTTATATGAACCCTTTACTTTTTTTTTTTTTTTTTTTTTTTAAAGAACTATAACAATACCTTTCAAATGACTGGGGTCAGTAAAAACTTTTTTTTTTTTTTTCATACTCTCATAATTTTATTCAGTAAGGATGTATTAAATTGGCCAAAAGTGACAGTAAAGACATTTATGTTACAAAAGATTTCTATTTCAAATAAATTCTGTTTTTTTTTTTACTTTCTATTCATCAAAGTCCTGAAAAACTGTTTTCAACATTGATAATTAGCAGGGTTTCTGCAGGTTTTATGAAGGTATATTTAAAACTTTAAGACCTTTTTAAGACCAAGTAAAGAAAATCGAAGGAATACCATACGTCAATATGTTCTCTAAATGTAAATGTATAAGGAGAAACACAATGAGTTGTATTAGCAAGCACTTCAGAGTTTGAAAATACAACTTCCAACAGATATCTATTACTTTTTAATTATCCATTACTTTACTTTTAATTTTACAAAAAAGTACCTTGAATTGCTCTGCTCTCAACCACTAACTTTTACTGTATCTCCTGATCACACTGCAAAAAAAGAGATGTTCTTCCTCAGTATTTTTGTCTTGTTTCCCAGAGAAAATTTCTAAAGATTCTTAAATCAAGATGCATTTACTGGAGATTATACAAAATGAAATGAAAGTCTTGTTTTTTGTGAAATTGATTAAAATGAAGTGAGTTTATGCTTAAAACAAGAACAAAAAGTGAAAATTCTGTCATTAATTACTCACCCTCATGTCGTTCCACACCCTTAAGACCTTTGTTCATCTTCGGAACACAAATTAAGATATTTTTGATGAATTCCGAGAGGTATATGACTTGTCCATAGACAACAATTTAACCACCACTTTCAAGGTCCAGAAAGGTACTAAAGACATTGTTAAAACAGTCTACGTGACTGCAGTGGTTCAACCTTAATGTTATGAAGCGACGAGAATACTTTTTGTGCGCAAAAACAAAACAAAAATAACGACTTTATTCAACAATATCTTCTCTTCTGTGTCATTCTCGTACGCTGTTCAGCGCTTATGTTCAGCGCTTCCAGGTTATATACGTCAGAACCACTGCAGTCACGTCTACTTTTTTAACAATGTCTTTAGTACCTTTCTGGACCTTGAAAGTAGTGGCTAAATTGCCATCTATGGAGGAGTCATATACCTCTTGGATTTCATCAAAAATATCTTAATTTGTGTTCCGAAGATGAACGAAGGTCTTACGGGTCTGGAACGACATGAGGGTGAGTAATTAATGACAGAATTTTCATTTTTGTGTGAACTAACCCTTTAATTCAATGGGACGTTTTCATAAACGTTTTTGACTTCATTTTACATTTGAATCTCAAGTAAATGTATCAAAGATGTTTAGATATTTGTATTGGAAAACAGGACAAAAATACTGACAAAGCTATATATATATATATATATATATATATATATATATATATATATATTGCAATGAATGCAACATTTAATGCTATAACTTTATGAATTTCAGACTTTCTGCTGTGATTTAAGACCTTTTTAAGGCCTTAATTTGTGTAAGAGTGAATTAAGACATTTTTTTTAAGTCCCGCAGAAACCCTGATGAGCATCAAATATTCATGTGATACTGAAGACTGCAGTAATGCTGAAATTCAGCTTTGTCAACACCATAATAAATTACATTTTAACATATATTAAAATAGAAAACCGTTATTTTAAATTGTATTTATATTTCACATTCACAATATTTCTGTTTTGACTGTATTTTGGTCAAATAAATGCAGCCTTGGTGAGCACAAGAGAGTTGTTTCAAAAACATACATTTTACCGACCCCAAACTTTTGAACAGTTGTAAATGGCTGCCCTTTTATAACCCAACATATTTCTGGATGACTCTGAATGAGCAGATCAGGTAATGACTACCACAATTGGATCCAGAGATCAAAGTCATACACCAGTAAATTCAAGACCATGACTGACAGTTGAAAGATGGAAAATAGCCCCTCTCTGTTTCTGTGCATTGTCTAGTTTAGTGTTATTAACCAGACTGAGACAGCATCCTTTTTATCTGTAGGAAATATGAATCCACAAAGTCCTTCATTTCCAGTATTAATAGATCTTTATTGCCTATTGAAATATAAATACGGCATTGTGCAAGATATTTTTGCCAACATTTGACTTTAAATAGGGGTCATTTTCTCATTGTCTACATACAATTGTCAGCTAAGCCATCTTATGTTGCTCAGAAACCTTCCACAGCACATAAAAGGGCACGTACACAAGCACACACAAACATACATATATGTTGCCAGATGCATGTTCTCAAACTAAAGTACATGTAATAGACTCATGTTTTCAAACTGAAGGACAGGCCTGCGGTTGTGCACACCAAACGCACACTAATCAAGGCCATTTAAGCAGGCTAGAACATTGAAGACATAAAGGAGAACATTTCATTAGCTTGCCTTATATCCATGGTCAATGAGCCACTACAAGACGTGGCCCCAAACACATGCCGATGAACAAATGAACCCTGTCCGTCCATTAGTTACATAACTAGCCCTAAACAGCAGTCAGACGTTAAGTCTGAGCCCCTCATGCTGGCAATAATTCACTCTTCATGTTCCTAACCACATCTAGCCCAGGCTGACACAGCACCTGCAGTTATCTAAGGAAGAACAACTGACAGTGGTTAGAGGTTCAGGCCAGTTTCAGCCAATGAAATATTCAGGCAATGTCAGATATCCCACAGTGAAACTGCAGCATTACATAAAACAATGGGCTCTGCTCCCTTTAGCCATCTTAAAACCCTTTTTAAAAATGGCTGTACAAAAAGCATACAGAGAGAACAAGTACAAAATGTTTTTTTTTTTTGGCTGTAAAGTACTTTAATTATGATGGTGATACTACAAATCTCCTGAAGCCATTACGATAGTTTTATGTGACTAACAGACTGAAATTTAAGTAATTATTCAATCTTGACATCTCCTCAGGCTATCCTTTGCATGGTAATGAACATTCATGATAGAAGTAGTAATGTCATAATTATGAACAAATCGTGAACTGTGACATATTATATCCAAAAATTCTTCATACAGTGGACTACCAGTAAAATTGATAAAAATTTGGAATCAAAAATTATTCAGACACTTTGACCTGACCATGTTTTGCTTAGGTGTTATCTGACATAATTAAGATATTTTTTTTCTGACATAGTTTAACTCTGAGATCTTGTCATATTTTATTACCATTTTTTTTTAACTATAGTGAATAAACTGTATTAATGAATGAAATGTTCAAGGTGTCTGAATAAATTTTGGTTTGACTAGCTGATAAATCTAAATCTTGATATACATTTTCTGAGCCTGATTACAAAAACAGAAGACAAACAAAACAGTGGACAATTTAATATAAAAGTTAATAAACTTTTATATTAAAACCTTAACTGCAGAAAATAAGGAATTGCAAGGAAACATCTAAATCTTTCTTTTCCCAAAATCATACACTAATTGTAGCCTACTTTGAACCAGTAAAATATCCTTAACTTTTAAAATTAATTTATATTAATTAATATATCAACATAATATTCTTTTCTGACCGATAAGGACAACATTAAAAATAAACATTTATCGGCTGATACCGATATGGCCGCCAATACATAGTGCATCCCAATAAATAATACTAAAATAACACATCTAGGCTAGTTCATATATAAATGAATCAGACATAATTTCAATCGCTTAATACTATTCCAGCAGTTAACAGCTCAAAAAAAGTATCACATGGCTTTAGAAGACGATATTGGCTACTTTTATGATACTTTTATAGTGCCGTTTCAACCTTTTTGAATTTTGAAAGATCCAGTCTCCAGTCATTCTAACTGCATAAAAAGTAGGTACCTGTATTTGTAAAATGTACAAAAAAAATAATAATAATAATAATTATTTGGGGTCATTTCATTCATTTTGGCTGAACTATTCTTTTAAGAGCAGATCTTTAAAACACAATCATCTTCCAACAAGTTTTTTGAGATATGCTTATATTTTCAAAATGACAGAGCAATACAAAGAGAGTAAATGTCTATGCAAAGCACACAGTCACTCCTATACATTTTAGGAAGCCAAAAATTACAGAGAGACCCTTAAAAACAGATTAGCATACTATTTTATCACTGAGAATGTTTTATCGTTTAAAATTCCAAAATGAAGAACACTGATACTAACCTGAGCTATCAAAACATAAAGAGGGCATCACTGATACTGCTATATTTTCCTTTATATAAACTGATTTTTATTCAATTTCTAACACTTTCAGTCTCGGTTTATTATCTGACCATGTAAATACATCTAGTTATGACAGATGCGTTCATTACAGGGGTGATCAATGCTTACATCAGCTCATAAATGAGGTCATGCACCTGATTGTGAGGAAAGCCATTCAACCATCATTACGTAAGAGCTAGCCAACGCAGTATCCACTCACTTACCATATTACAAATGGAGGCGATGTTTCTGACAGTCATTTAGTTTATAAGGTGCCCCTCGTTGCCATCTTTATGAATTAAACATGACTGTAGCAGCAGTACACTGACAGGCCAAGATGCAATCCCAACCGAGGACAGCAATCAGTGACCATTCAATCCCCGCTGCTCATGCAAAGTGCAAACAAAGCGAGAGATAAACGTCTACGGCTTTCATCTATTTGTTTTCTTCATGGTCACTGCAACTAAGAATAAAAACACGGAATATATTTATTGTAAACATCTTTGCCAGTTGTACGTACTAAACGAAACATTCACATCCTGGATTAGCGATCAAACCCCGCCCAATGAAACGCGATTGGTGCATTTGTTGAATACGACATGAAACGCTACTCAGTTGATTGACAGATTGATTCACCAATGAATGTCGAAAACATTCGTTCGAACTTTCGTTGTGGCCAATAGAATTTGGATTAGATAGTGTGGGTCTGTGGGTCGAGATGAATACAGAGCAGGGGTTGTCCCACAGTTCACAACTTCATAGTACATTTATAATCCATAATGAATTATGTATGAAAAAACTATAAAGCTAATTGATACATTTCGGTAACACGAAGTACTCTTGTACATCACATACATTGATACATATAAATATCAGGCGAAATAGTCAAATGCGAATGTATAAAAAAGGGAATTTCTTGAGCAATAGTTCGTGAATATGACACTTATTTAAAAACAAAATAAAACGCTGTCTCATATGCCCTGCTGTCATTCATTTACTTTACCACTAGATTGCGATGATTCGTGAATAATAGTTCTTTTGAGTCGGATCTTTTCCCAAAACCGGTCTGAGCGATTTGTTCACCAATCGGACTGACTCTTCCGAGCGAATCTCTGAATCGTTTTGTCTTTTAAATGAACTGTTTGAAAGAACTGATTCGCGGAAATGGAGGCGGTCTCTTTAAATGTCCCATAATTCCACGCAGCGGTCACATGTGCTCATTTCGCATAGATCACGCACGGGAGCGGTCATGGACAGCATGAGCGGGCGCAACATGGTTGTTGGTAAGTGTTTTTGCACATTTGTTTAATTTCTTATATCTTAAATTATGCTTCATTGTACATTTAAATGTAAAATTATGCTGTAAATAGTGTTTACCAGAACAGTTACATTGAGACTGGTTTATCATAGAAATGGCATAGAACGGTAGTAAAATAGCTTGTAGAAAAATAGAAAAGGCTTAAGACATGTTGTATAGATCTTGATATTAAACCGTGATCATAATATCTAAGTGTTAAGTTGATATGCAGAAAGGCCACGTGTGGCACGAAGACGCACGTGGTGAATGCTCGGCCTGTCTGCCCGTTGATGCATGATAAATGTGTTTTTATTTTTAAATAGGTTTTCCATCTGAACCCCCTGACTGAAGAGAAACTTGCAAGTTTCGGTAATGTCCGAATTATAAAGGTAAAAAAGCATTTGTTAACTTTATTTTAAGGTCCTCAGTGACAAACAAAAGAAGGCCGCAAAGTCTTTATTATTCCAGACTTTGCTCAAGGGAATCTTAACTCTAAAACAAGGTTTGTTTGTGTATTTTGATTACTTATGTCCTTTTTTTTTAATCCTCATGTCTAGGCTCATATATTGGTTTGGCCCTGAGGCCACACGTGCTGAAGAATCCTTCTTTAAACATTAGGCCTATTTGGTAAGTGATGGAGCTGTTTTTCTAGTTGTGTTAGCCCCTTATATTGCACACTCAAGTCCTGCATGTCTTGAGTGATCAACACGGAGGGGTAGAAGAATTCTCTCAAAAACCTGAAGCATTGGCTTAACTTTCCTTGCTTCGGATCCTGTCGGGAGAAACAGTTTTTATAATAGTTAGCTGTGCTAATTCTGTGGTAAGATACCTGCTCATTTGTCTTTATTTTTTATTTTTATTTTTTTTTTTCCTTCATTTTGCAGCTAAAAAATGGCAAAGGCAGGAAATGTAAGAACAAAAGTCATTAGGTGAGTAACTCCCATCACACCAGCCCTTTTATCCATACAACCAATCTGATCTAGGCATGTTCCCTTCTAAGCTTTGCCCACTGGAGGCTGTCTGTGTCTCTAGTGGCCATAACAGGGGGGTATAGTAAGCTACTCTTGCTAAAACCTAGGTCAGATGTCACATCTCTGTGCCTGGATCCTGTCGCAAGACACATGTATATGAGGATGCAAGCAATGCTAAATTCAGTAACGCATGTAATCTGATTTGTCTTGACTTTAAAGTGAAAAGGTTTTTTTTTTTTTTTTTTTTTTTTCCTCTTGTTTAACAGATCCCATTGATGGCTTCGTTTCTGGGGCACATGTGTTCGGTGATTGTGGTGGCATGTTCCTCAAATGGTGATTGCGGCTTGAGTGGAGTTAATTTTATCGCCATGTTTGGAGCACATCTGAAATGAGTGGTGGTGTTACTATTGTAAACCATGTGTTAATGTATTGCACAAGTGTTTTGAAAGTTATGGCTAGTTACCAATAAAGAAAGTAAAAGCTTGCTTTTGTAGTTATTTTGTTCTTAAAGTCATGGATTATGATTCTCTAGAGGAAATTTCTTTTTTTGGCCATGATTCATTTGTATTTAGGTCAGTGTTTTGTTTTGGGGTTTTTTGGGATGCAACTCCTGCAAATTTCAACAATTTAGGCAGGAAATCCGTTCAAATGGATGGTTTAATAGTATTGATGCTTTTTGTCTTCCAGATGGGATGTTGAATAAGAATATCCTGTTTAGAGTGAATCACTTTGTCTCCATTTAAGTGTATGACAAAATGAAGTATTGAATGTTGAAATTTAATATTTAGGATGAGATGGCAGAATTTTAATTCATTTTAAAATTAATGGGAAAAAAAATTGTCCTTTATTCTGGAGGTGTAGGATTAGATGGTCAAAATGGTTTTTTTTTTTTTTTTTTTTTTTAATAAAAAGAAACTTAAATATTACTCATAGTGGTTCTCATCTGGCTTTACTTCACAATCCAGATGTGATTCTGCAAGGTATCTAAATTAAAACCCATTAATATTACCATGAATTACATAGCCTAAACAATATGCAGAAATATCACTGTTTGGTTTGTTTTATTGATTTAATGGACAACAGGCCCAAGGTGGGGCTAAAACTGTTAAGGTGTAAAAAATTAAATGTTTCCATGACAATTTCAATTTATTTATCCCCGAAGGGCAATTCACAAGGTCACGCAGAGTAACAAGCAATATACGTCAAAAACACAACACAGTAAATAACACAATGTATGCAACATGTATTCTATGATATGACATAAACATCTAAGAAGCAGATCCAGACCCTATAAAAATATAACAAAAAAAGTTTTTAAAAAAATATGTAATCACAACATGGCAAGCCTGGTGGCCAGAAATTGAGAATTTAGAAGCTGAGCCACTTTAGGAATGAAGGTTGCCTTCCTCCTTTGTGTCCTACAACCTGGACAACGAAGTCGTCGCTCTGAAGGGAGCCACACAAATTCAGAAAACAAAACATGTGATGGGTCATGTAAAATCCTACCAGCCAACTTCAGCATTTGCTGTTCACTTATAGTGGAAAGAGTCCTGATAGGAGGTCCAATAATTTTCGAACAAACTTTAACTGTACGCTCCAAGCGATTTCTGTTCTGAAGGCTGATAGAATGAAACCAGCAGACAATAGAAAATGTAATGTTTCTATGTAAATGTTTCTATGGCAAATCCCATAAAATGGCCGAAACTGGCTCTGTTCCAGCCCGATTTGCGTACAACTTCACAAAATCGGGTGTGCACATTCGTCACGCGATTCTAAAGAAGCATGGAAACTTTTATGGACATCAGGCCATTGGTGGCGCTTCAACTGTTATAAAGGTAAAAAAAAAAAGCTATATTATCTTATGCAAAATAACATTTAAATGACCGAAAAATGGTCTGCTCTTTTTTTAGAACTTAATGAAATGAGGTGAGCATGTGCGCCATATGATTCTAAAGAAGCATGCAAAGTTTTAAAAATATTTTCCTTTACCTTGTGTAGTTCTGTTCATTGTTTTTGGGAATGAAGGTATGTCACTTTATATTGGCATCTTTCTAATTTGTGGCAAAGGATATTTGATGCATTTTCTTGTTTCTTTTAATAGATGGTACACATATTAGTGTGACTATGCAAAAATATACATTAGTTTAATTGTACTAACTTATTAGTACGTTTTATTTTCTCTGCTCTCTGTGACCATCAGAACATACCTGTGACCCATTTTTGGATTATGACCCACCAGTTGAGAACCTGTACTGAAATAGACAATGATGTAAGTTTGAATGCAGATGTTACAATAACAGGATTACTGAGATTACAGCACCTGATATGGGGGTAAAATAAATGAAGAGCTTTAGCTGAACTAACAAACACAGGGCCTCGGAGCTGCATAGCACAACCGCTTGCTTTTACCACACATGGAAAGCGCCTGTCACTCTGTTGTACAACACAGAGCTCTGACACATGGCCATATAGGTCTGTCCCCTTAGTACAGTGCCCTCCTCTTTTGTTTTAGAACAGTGGTTCTCAATCCGGGCATATAGGGCTCGCTGCATCTTGCACTGGACATCCAACCCCGACCCACATCCAAGCGTGATGTCAGAAGCCACGCCCATGTCCATTATGTTACCTTGTGACTCCCCATCCCCGTTCTGCCCAGGAAACCAGATTTGTTGTTTGTAGGTTTCCAAATGAAAGGGTTTTTAGGCATAAGGGTAGGTTTTAGGAGGGTTTCAGTATGTAGGTTCCAGATTAAAAGGGTTTTTAGGCGTGAGGGTAGGTTTTGAGTAGGTTTCATTGCGGTCTGTCATAAAAAGACAAATATAAGAAGTAAATGAAAAAGAATTAGATGTGAGGGTTAAGTCTTGTCGATGCTTTTTCTTGTTTCAAAATTAATGAGGAAGCGCATTTTTTACCACTTCACCAGAAATCCTGCCCTGCAGATAGTTTAATTAGTTAAGGTTACAGTGATGGGTAGGTTAAGGGATCAGTGTTTAGGTGTAGGCAATCAGTACTGTGATTGACATGACCAATAAAATTTTAAGAACTGGCTTCAGGGCAGAGTTTCAGCTGAACTGGGCTGCGTTCAGCCCCGACAAAACGTTGCAAAACGTTTTTTAAACAGAAATGGTGGTGCGTTGAACACCCTGTTCTGATGACGCAAGAGTTGCAACTATGGCAGCTGAGAAGGCCATTCTTTGTTTTCTTTTTGAAGAATTTTCGAAGCCTGATGAAATCGGTATAAATACGTGTTAAATACTGCAAAATACGCTCGATGTTACAGTCACTGCCCTTGCTGTCCAGAATAAAAGAAAACATCCCAGTCGAGTGAAGGGATTTGTGGAAACTGTGATCCAACCTCGCATTTCAGGATGAAAAGACAAACATTGAAGGATAATCCACTTCTTACCTTCGAGACTGTGTTATGATCTATATGACCTTATTATTTTTATTGTATTAGGCTTATCATTATTGATTATCACTATTGTTGTGCTATGATATTGTAATATTTACCATTATATAATCAGATGAGAATAGAAAAGTTTATGAAAGTGTCACTCCAAAATACAATAGCAAAATATATAAGCAAAATATATAAATATGTTTAGTATTTTTATGTTACAGTAGTCACTTTACATGGACCCATTTTGCGAGTTGTCTCTTTAATACCGCGTGGTTTATAGACATGTTGTTGATGATTGGGCTTTTTGACACACCCACCAAACAAGAGAAAACGTATCTCAAACCTGTTGCACACCGTTTCCAGGAAACATGTCGTTCATCCTGGAAACCGTAGCAAAACGTTGCGCACCGGTTTGAGCTTGAACGTGCCACTGGTTAGGGGAAAAATATCACGCTAATGAGGATGTGACATATTTGGTCATGGGCGTGGCTTCTGATGTCACAGTTTGATGTGGGCCGGATTGGATGTTCACCACAGGCTGCAATAATTTAAATAATTTACAAAACAAACATGAAAATAAGCTAAAACAACTAAAAATCGAGATATAATATTAATATATGATTTTCACATGGTAAGCTTTAAAAAAAGAGTGTAATTATTTTTGGATGGTCATATTTTAAAACAAACACATAAACTGGCATTTGAAAAGTAGAGAAAGGATGAAGGCAAGGAGAAAAGTTTCCCTTCATAAAACAAAAAGATTAAAAAAAAAGAATTTTGTTAGTTTTAATAAAATCAATTCCTGGGATATAAAAGTGCCTGAAGTAAAATAAACACTCAGCTATGTATGGAAAATAAGAAGACATAACATCATTAATGCTCAATAAATCTGATTATAAAAGCAACATAATGCATTTACATGCTTCATTCTGTGTTGACGTAAGTTTAGAGCAAGGTCTGACTGACGACACTATAGAAAATGATATTAAGACAGAATGGTCTGATGTCTGCATAACTGAATGACAGTAGTTTGGTTATCTAACATGCAGGGCGAAGTACAGTTTATGGGCACAGAAGTGATTAATGGCTCCATTATGCAAACTGATTCCTTAGTTACAGTTTTTATGCATTGTGAATTTCATTGTGATTGAAGGAACAGACAAGAGGAAGAGGAAACTGAATTTCAAACATTATGGTAATGGGTAACGTTACATAATTTTCAAAAAGGGAGAGAACTTTACTTTCTTTATAGAAGGAAAACACATGTTTTGTGGAAATACTTGAGCACAGCATCCAAACACTTTAAATTCAGCATGCCTCTACACAGGAAGAAAACTATTGTAAGAGAAAGGTGTCTTTAATTCAAGGAAAGATATTTCTTGCCATAGAGGCCTAGTGATGAGCAGATGTGGCTAATGCTGGATGTTACAGAATGTTCAAATGGTCTATTTAAGCATTTTGTGATTGGCAAGTTTTTGCTTGCTATGGCCTATTTTGTGAATCACTTTTGATAGACACATAAACAATTAAGATGTCTGGAAACACTGTGCCTGAGTACATGATGTTTTCAACTGGCTGGATCAAGTAATTGACCATAATTATAAACTGCTGTGGCTATTGTTCTTCTAAACATTGTGAATGTAACTTAAATTAAATATTTTGCTAATTCAGCTCTTCACTAACAGGAGGAACAAGGATTCTGCTTCCTTGGTAGTTCTATATATTCTTTTAGTACTTGTAAGGAATAAATGGTAACACTGTACAATAATGGCTTCTTAGTTAATGTTAGTTAATGCATTAAACTAACATTAACCATCAATGAGCAATACATTTAAAGGGTTAGTTCACCCATGAAAAATGAAATTTATTAAATACTCATTAAATACTCACCTTTATCTCGTTCCAAACCCACAAGACCTTCTTTCATCTTTGGAACACAAATTAAGATATTTTTTGATGAAATCTGAGAGTTTTTTTTTTTTTTTTTTATCTCCTAGAAAGCAATGAAATTACCACATTCAACATGACTACAGTGGTTCAACCTTAAGTTTAGCAATGAGAATACTTTTTGTGCACAAAAACAAAACAAAAATAACAACTTTATTCAACAATTTTCCTCTTCCCTGTCAGTCTTCTACGCAGTTGACGCAGTGAATTCAGTGCAGCGCTTCTGTGTTCTACGTCAGAATAAATATTTGAAAATAAAAACACATAAAAAATTGATAAAAAACAAAAAAATAAAATATGCAATTCCATTGCCAAATGATGAGATAATTGTAATAATTAATACATTTCAATCAATTTTTTGATAAGGTCTATTTACCTTGATTAGATTTATTTAGACTTCTGACAAGGCTTTTTTAGTGCCTTTTCAGAGGCTGTATGAATTCAATACAATAATATATATTTCTCAAAAGAAATACTAAACAAATAAAAAATGTGGCAACATATTTCATCATTTTCATTCAATTAATATTTATAAAATACTACAAAAATGCATGTGCAACTTTTTTCACAAAATGAAAGCTCTAGCATAAGTTCTGCCGGAAAGACTCTAATGTTACGTCACTTATTAGATCTAACCAAACATTATCTAACACTTGATTGAGTATAAAAGATCGGTACTTACACATGTCTGAGTTCGCAGATGCTGACGCCAACCTCCACCTCCATCCTCCCCACCACCATCAGGATGATCCCTGTCCATACCTCCCAGGGGGTCGGCTACACCCCTGCCTTTATCTCCAGGCAGGAAATGCAGAGCCTACAACCCTTAGGATGTGTGCTACGGACGGGGCCTACGCCAAAGAACTTTATCTCATAATATTTTGCTTACTGATTGTTAATAAATAACATTGTTACGTTATTTTGCCTCCCGAGTCTTTCTGGTAGAACAATCAGTCAGTAACTACACTGATTTGTTGTATATATTTGATTCAGTAAAAAGTTCTGACTCATTAGAGTCACTTGTTCTGGAATCAAAATCCATTGCTCACAGTGTTGCGTTGACATTGAATGAAGTAAAGGAAAGCCTGTCAGAGTATTTTAGTTGCAGTGTTCCATCTGCATTGGCGGAAGAATACAAGTACACATAGCTTTGCACTCTGAGGCCCTGTTTACACTAGTGCGTTTTCATTTACACGACCGAAAAAACTCATGTCACATGACCATTCATGCACGCTGGGCAAACAGTTGCTGATTGCCCTGATAATAACTTGCCTCTTATGCATATAGGCAGCTGCAGTATCATAAAATGCAGGGTTTAACTGCACAATGGCTGCTAAAAAAGACAACAAAGTCAGCAAAGCTTGCAGTTCCGTCTCCATGTTATTGTTTACACGGTCATCGAGGCTGGTCTGTTACAGAGCCGTTGTGAGAGACGGCTCAGGTCTGTTATTGTCGTGTTCCGGTAGTGTAATGTAGGGCAGCCATGCCTTTGTTTTGGTCCCTTTACAATAAAACGCAACCCCGAGTTTTCAAACTAAAACGGGGTCTGCAGCATTTCCAAAAATCTCAGTTTTCGAGGGTCAAAAACTGTAACCGTAGCAAAAGTTATGCGTTTAAAAGGAAACACAACAAAACGCCCAGTGTTAAATTAACACTGCCAGTGTCACCTGGTGTTTATATAATCTGGTGTGGATTATATAAACACTGGCAATGTTAATTTAACACTAACAGTGTTCATTTAACACTGGAGGTTTTACTGTAGTGTAAACAGGGCCTGAGAGTAACAAACAATCACAATTTCATGAAATTTAAACCATAACAAGAACATTTTGCTCTATTTTTGGCCTGTACCATAGACAGGGGGATGTTGAAATGTTGGGCCATACTCACACAGGAATGTGACTGGATCTGGACAGAGTGCCAGCCGGCTGTCTTCCAGGTTCATGTCTGGTTTCTTTGATGTGACCCAGATGTAAAATGTGGTACAGGGTTGGACAGGATGGGCCACGTTCAGGCAGGGCTACATGTTTTTTGGCAGAGAGAACTCTTCCAGAGGAAAGGGGTTTCAGGGATGAATGACTTGGACATTTTTCAGAGGGGAATAACAAGATGTGTTTGGATAACAAAGCAGTGAAAAACTACTACCCTTCATCAAGGGGTGCCACAACAAGTATGTTTATATCTGAGGAGCGTAGAAGGCAGCCTCTCACTTACTTTGTTTTTGATGACGTCCCCAACACGCTGGTGTCTTCCTAAACTATCTTAAGCGAGCCTCATATGGTCAAAGTTTCATCAGGAAGCAAGGCCATCGCTAGGGTTTCCAGGGCCCTGGTGCGTCAGCCCCCACTCTTTTGAAATCGATGGCCCTGTCAGAAAGATAAATCAGAGACATTTTTTGCTGGTGAATAACATGACTGCACCAAACCAGCTTGGACCAGCATCTATCACATAAATACACTCTCTCAGTGTCTCTGATACAGAAACATACTTCCTCCTTTCTCGCTCGCACTCCTTCTATCTGTCTATTTGTGTTGCTCTCACATGAATGATGATCGCTTTCATCCAGTGCAACCCACAGTTTTATATATTCTCTGTCAAACACACACACACACAAGCGCTTTGAAGTCTGCTAGTAAATGGAGAAAAAAAAACGTTTTGACCTTCTCCAGGTCACCGATGAAACAAAGAGCTGAATTATGTAGGATCCTTTTTTCATTTCTTAGGACAAAACAAAAATTCATCTCACTCAGTGGATCGCTGTCAGACACTTCACCTCGTCTTGCTGTAGCAGAGGTTGAGCTGTGGGCAGACAGGATATGTGTGTGGATAAATGCCAGACTGTTATTTACACTGTCTTGTTTTAGACTGGTCTGAACCAGGTTTCTTCACATTTCGCATACTTTGACAATACTATATGACACTTTGTAGTGTAAGATGATATAGGACTACCTATTTAACCAGGGGCGGACTAGGGATAAAAAGTGGCCCTGGACTTTCTGGCACAGAGCGACCCATCACAACCGGTCCGTGACAAATCACACCATAGACCAGGGGTGAATAACGTCGGTCCTGGAGAGCCACAGTCCTGCAGAGTTTAGCTCCAACCCTAATCAAACACACCTGAACAAGCTAATCAAGATCTGAACGTTTGCTAGAAAGCTACAGGCAGGTGAGTTTTTATCAGGGTTTGAGCAAAACTCTGCAGGACTGAGGCTCTCCAGGACTGACGTTCACCACCACTGCCGTAAAAAGAAATATAAATGCTATTTAAATTAACATTAAAGGGACAGTTCACCCAAAAATAAAAATTCTGTCATCATTTACTCACCATCTAGTTGTTCCAAACCTGAGTGAATTTCTTTCTTCTGCTGAACATAAAAGAAGATATTTTGAAGAATATGGGTAACCAAACAGTTGATGGGCCCCACTGACTTGAAAAACTATTTTTTTCATATTATTTCATAGTATGAAAAAAAAAAAAAATACTATGGAAGTCAATAGGGACCAGAAACTGTTTCAAAAAGATCTTCATTTGTGTTCTGAAGATGAACGAAAGTCTTATGGGTTTGTAACGACACGAGCGTGAGTAATTAATGACAGAATTTTCATTTTTGGGTGAACTAACCCTTTAAGCTAACATGCTAAAGCTATCAGTAACAACAAATGACAGAATATGGATTTATAATGTATTTTACCTTAACTGGAAAATAGTGAATGTTACTTAGAAAATGCTCCATTTGAGGTCACCACTCTTTGAAACTTCATAAACTAGATGGCAGAGCAGTGGGTCTCAAGCAGGGGGTCGGAGCCCATTATGTGGCCTTAGCAAACTTCCAAGGGGGCCATAGGATATCTTAGAGATTTTGTTTTTAATTTAATTAAATAATTTTAACTTAATTAAAATGCTAAAAACACATACAATCAAGATGAAATCATATTTTTTTCTTTGTTTGCCCCCTCAGTAACTTGTTTTTATTGAAGAACATAACCACTCCGGTTCTGCTCGCACTGCTCCAGGTGGGATTCAAACTGGCGTTTCTGGAATGGGAGGTTGGTGTGCTAACCAGGGCGCTAAAGACCACAGCGTCAGTCGCTAGCACGCCTCTTGAGATCAGGCAGGTATGAGGTATACACGAACAGCTCTTACTAGCTGGCCTCTGTTACACTCACCCCCCTAAACCTCACTCCCATCCAGGTCACAGCACCAATGTAACCGGGTCTACTCACACCGCTGCGGGCAGGATTCACTGCAAATGGGATACGAACTGGCGTTTCCCGCATGGGAGGTGGGAGCACTAATAAAGATACTAAAGACTACAGCCTCTAAAGTCTGGCGCTTGTGCGCCTCTTGAGGTCAAGGGGAGTGAGGTTTACCCACACAGCTCTTTCTAGCTGGTCTCCGTTACACATACAGTTCTTGAAACTTAGGTTAATTAAATATTAATTAAATATCAACACTCAATAAAATAGGAAAAGGCGATAACATTTGAGAAACAAAGGTTTAGAAACACTGGTGTATAGTGTGAAGTGCAGTGTATATGTGATACTATAGTATTTCTGGCATATCTTTAGATGGAAGAAATAGTGTGTGCAGTATATGTTATTTTGAACTGAGCCGCAGTGCAACTTACAGTTAGGCCTACCAGTGTTCATGTGACCAAGTCACTTAAAACTAAGGTGAAATAAAACATTAAAAGCACAAAAACAAATTAATTGTAAGGTTAGAACTTTTATGTCATGAAAGAGCCAAATGTTGAGACTGATTTCCTTTCAAGTTTCTGGCCTAGAATGTACGAACTGTTGCCAAAATGACAAGTCCAAAATGCAGGACGTTAGTAAGCAGTGTCAATCATGACAAATGCTGACAGATTTTGTGTATGTTGAACATGTGGTTTTGATTTTATGTTCTGTACCTTCTCACAGACACTGATTGTTCAAAGGAGCAAAATAAAAGGGAAAACCGCATTTAGTCATGAAAAATTTGTGTCCGGCCAGGGACATTGAGCACTCCAGTGCTGTGGATTACCAACAAATATTCTTATACTCACACATCCTCTATTTACATTAAAACCTCAGTTTCTAATTTTTCTCGTTCAAAGATTTTGCTGTAGCCTTGTGTACAGATTCAGGTTGCCAGTGAGCATGACCATAACAACATGTCTGCCAGTCTTTCAGGAAATTAATGAGTTTCTTAATGTCTTTATGTGTATTTATTGGGTCAGTTACATTGGCCTTCCATATGGCCTTGTGTGCAATTTTGCAGGCAACACAGACACATTTTGTCTTGCCCACATAGAAATTAATATAATATAATATAATATAATATAATATAATATAATATAATATAATATAATATAATATAATATAATATAATATATACAACCTGGATTCCGGAAATGTTGGGATGTTTTTAAATTTGAATAAAATGAAAACTAAAAGACTTTCAAATCACATAAGCCAATATTTTATTCACAATAGAACATAGAAAATATAACATAAATGTTTAAATGGAGAAATTTTACACTTTTATCTACTAAATGAGCTCAAATCTCATCATCTACAGTGCATAACATCATCAAAAGATTCAGAGAAACTGGAGAAATCTCTGTGCGTAAGGAACAAGGCCAAAGACCTTTATTGGATGCCCGTGGTCTTCGGGCCCTCAGACGACACTGCATCACAATCACGGCATGATTGTGTCAATGACATTACTAAATGGGCCCAGGAATACTTCCAGAAACCACTGTCGGTAAACACAATCCGCCGTGCCATCTGCAGATGCCAACTAAAGCTCTATCATGCAAAAAGGAAGCAATATGTGAACATGGTCCAGAAGCGCCGTCGTGTCCTGTGGGCCAAGGCTCATTTAAAATGGACTGTTTCAAAGTGGAAAAGTGTTCTATGGTCAGACGAGTCCAATTTTACATTCTTGTTGGAAATCACGGACGCCGTGCCCTCCGGGCTGAAGAGGAGGGAGACCTTCCAGCGTGTTATCAGCGTTCAGTTCAAAAGCCAGCATCTCTGATGGTATGGGGGTGCATAAGTGCATACAGTATGGCTTCGTCGTAGAAGAGTCCAGGTGCTGAATTGGCCTGCCTGCAGTCCAGGTCTTTCACCTATAGAGAAAAATAAGACGACCACAAACTCTTCAGCAGCTGGAAACCTATATCAGGCAAGAATGGGACCAAATTTCAACACCAAAACTCCAGAAACTCATAACCTCGATGCCCAAACGTCTTCAAACTGTTTTAAAAAGAAGAGGAGATGCTACACCATGGTAAACATGCCCCCATCCCAACTATTTTGAGACCTGCAGCAGGCATCAAATTTGAAATGAGCTCATTTTGTGCATAAAATTGTAAAATTTCTCAGTTTAAACATTTATGTTATCTATGTTCTATTGTGAATAAAATATTGTCTCAGTCCTTTAAGAGACGTGAATTTGATACTCTTGTCCAATGTATATGTGTACAATATATGTTTATGACTGAATAGCCTGAATTACTGCATACTAGAACCACGTTAATCAGGCTAATTGGCTCTCATTAGACCTTCTGATGAAATTAAAGTCACTTACAGCCCTTGTTTAGGCTGAGAAAACAGAGATGATTAGTTTGCTAAGGTCAATGGAGGTCATTCATTGTGTAAGTGTATATCAATTAACAAAGGATTAGTATTATATTTGGACCCCAAATGTAAACTTTATGGGAAATATGAAATTAAATTTTACCACAAAACAGGTTGAGCTGTGTTAGAAATGCTAATGTTCCATCTATTCACTTGATGAAATCAGGGCAAGGTACATTATGAACTATGTTAATTACTTTAATTTAATTAGTCACATTTTAAATCATTTTATTTTGTTTTAGACTGGCTTAAGAGGTTTTATTTTTATGTGAATACCAAAACAAAAAACAAACAAACAAAAACAAACAAACAAAAAACCCCAACAACTAGTACATTCAATGTGTTTATTGAAGCAAATACATAAAAGGCAGTAGAGGCAAAGTAGCTAAAAAATGCAATAACAAATCAAAAAAGTTGCAAAGGAAGGCATGAAAAGTGCGAGACAGAAATGGAAAGGTGACGGAGTTGTGTGTGTATTTCAAAAAGAAGACAAAGTGTTCCCAAGACCCATCTGCAATCCATCTGAACGTGCCCTGCTGAGTCTTATTATAAACACACAGCGTATTTGTGTATGCATGAATTCATGACCGTGGTGACACCCCTTTAACCATCAAACTAATGGCAGAGAAAGTAAAAGAGACAGTGTCCTAGTTTAGGTGTGATTTAGGAAACATTTAGCAGCATTATCTATTCATGAATGTGCCTGTTGGTGGACACAGTAACCTGTACAATGTCAGTTATAAAACAAATGTATTACATGTCAAACCAGATATGCATTTTTGTCACTGAATATCCCATTACCCCCAGGAAATGTCACATTGCAGTAGAAAAATGTGTTGCAAATGGCATTCGTGTTTTAAATGCTTGGGTGAATTATATCCAATAAAAGGGAGAGAAAATAGGATTAAGGATAGAGAGGAGTGCATGATTCCCATGGTGCACCTGAAATGTGACATATTAAGATTTAGTCACCTGAGAGTCAGAGTTGGCTGCCATAGCAACAGTATTACAAAGAGTGCATTGTATGCAGGGGCACTGGGGTTCACCCTGACCATTTCACACTGAGAGTGTCACTGTATGTGTGTGCAGGTGCTGATAGACGAAGTAGCAAAGGCCGGATCTGAGTTTATGCCACAGCAATTTAAGTGTTAAAAATAAAGCTGGTACATGCTTTACAGTGCTTCGCCTGAATGGATAAAGACCAATATAATTCTATGTTTGTATGTAAGCGTGCATGATGCATTTTGATTTTCCGTTTCAGTGACCTAGAAACAAAAAGATAGAGAGACAGATCTCTAGTGATTGATGTTATATAAATACAGATACATTGGGCATTGCTCAAAACCCTGTTGAAAGAAAAACTTTATTGCAGCTTACTTAACAATCAAGGGATAATTTACCTAAAAATAAAAATCTTTCATCATTTACTCACCCTCATGTCATTTCAAATATGACTGACTGTCTTCTGTGAAAAACAAAAGATGATGTTTTGAGAAGTGTGTCACTGTTTGGTAGTCAAAGGTAACCAGCACAGTTTGGTTGCCAAAATTCTTTAAAATATCTTCTTTTATGTTCCACAGAAGTGAGAAAGTCACAGATTTGAAACGAAATGAGGGTTCGTGAATGATGACAGAATTTTCATTTTTGGGGTGAACTATCTTTTTAACCAGCAAGACTTCATTCACTGAAGAAATTAGTAAGATCTACTTTAAATATATTTAGCACATTTTAGTAAATTTAAATGGTACACAATTAGGAACAACCTACTTAGCAATAGTACACTGAGTGAGTAAATTAAACTTAAAGCTGCAGTCCGTAAGTTTTGCCTCTTTGTCGCCATCTCTGTTGAAACCTGCAATTGCAGTTATTTGCGGAATTATCATCTTTATGTGGGTTGTGCATTGGCACGGCTCCTCAGCGCGGATGAATCTAATGTTTGCTGTCAGTCACCACACCGGTGTGGATACTGTACTTCGGAATCACAGATTCTATGTCTTGGAAGTATGATCAAAATAAGAAACTTCACCGGAAAATGTCATCTGAACAAGTAAGTAACAAATCTGCCACTTTTGTTTTGACCAATTGAGGAAAAAAGCATTACAATAAATCACGCTACCAATGATGATTAAATCTAACAATCACTTAGCTCATATCGCATCAAACCGTGGAAATTATTATTATTGTTATACTTTGTTCTCAAATTGTTAATGTTAACAACATCAGCATTGCGTGACTACGTGTATTTAGTGTGTATTAGCGTTACCTGCAGATTTCAATTTCTGTAGCCACTCCGCAGTCTGAAGTGTTTTGCTTTTGACTATGGGTGAATCTCAAATTGTCAGTGATGATTGTCATTTGGACCTTTCTGGATTACAATCCACCATCAAAATGATAGTTTAATTATTGCAGCTGCTGTGAGAAAAAGCTATAAATGATCCACTACCAGCAGCATCCTCACATGATATAGCCTACTAGCTGGGACTCCTTTATGTAAACAGACTTGACGTAATGGCGCAAAGACAAACGGCTGCATGCTCGAATTTCCTGCAGAAACCTACCAGTACCGCTCTTATTAGAAAACATTATTACAAGCTTACCGTTGTGAATCAGGTAAAGAGATTACTGGCTGAACACAAGCTGGTTATGTACTTGCTCAAAAACTGATTTTGGATCATTTTTAACCAAAAAAAGTTACGGACTGCAGCTTTAAAATATTTTAAAACTACAAACAAGTGTTGAACAATTGCACACAGTAGACATGAACTTCAGAAAATGAGCACGAGACAAAATAAGTTACTAAATGTGACAAGAAAAAAACAACAACAACAGCAAAAACCTGCAACCTTTTATATTCTGTCCCAGTGCATGCAGGAAATAAAACAGTATTGTAAGGTAAGTTTTTCATCTACAAAGATTGTAGGTAAACTCTTGAACTCTCTTGATCAATGTATGGTATGTTTTTAGATTTAACTTAACGTTATACCATTGAAATCTGTGAAAAACAATGTAGGAAATATGTTTTCTGCTGTATTCACCACAACTAGCTTTATCATCATGGTTGACCAGGAGTCACTTGTTGCTAGTGTTCAGAATGACTGTCTAAGTTCACCAGCTCTAACCAGTCTGGACCAGATGGAAAATTCATGAGCTAGTCTTGTCAGCAGGGAACACCTTATCAATAACAAGCTTGATGGTAAACAGATGTATTGGCCATGATCAGTGTTTATTCATCAGATCGTTTACATCTCACAACTTTAATTTAGACTCACAACCTACTTTTACTTGTCAAACACATGAACAATGAAAGAACTGTAAGTGTCTACGTTACAGTATTTCTATTGAAATACATTGTCACATTCATTTCTTGCTGGAAATCCATCTTAGACTGTTTGGATGGTGGTAGCTGATCATTACAGCTTGAGGGGGTCAAGCTGGTCCTGTGCTTCATTTGAATGTATCTCCTCCCTTTCATCAGTACTTCACTGTCTTGATAGCACCTAATACATGTGCTTTTCATAACCCACTTACTAAGTATGACTTTGGCCTCATTTCTCTCTAAATCATCTGCTCTTGTTCTGTCTCTCTCCTCATCTCTGGCCGCCCCACTTCCTGCAAGCACACTAGCTAATTGTACTATCATTTGTTGAATTTGAATTATTCAAACGTTATTAAATGCACGTAAGGTCAAGAGGCTCGTCAGTCTGTCTGGTTGTCCCACTTTCTGTCAGTTTCTCATTCGCTGCAAAGGCTGCTGTACTTCTGATCAATGATTTCCTTTTCTTTCTGCAGTGTGTTCTCTTCCTCTGATGTTTCAGTTATGAGTGTCAGGAAGGTACAGGTAGATCATGTGGTCCATACACAGATTAAATGATAAAACAGACAAATTTTGATGGTTTAGAAAATCACATGCACAGCAGTGTCTTGAGCATCTCAGTGATGTACAACCACGGCTCATTTCCTGTCTTGATGTGGTTTAAGGGGTACACCATGTTTTAACAGAGACAACTGATTCAGTTACTCAGTTACACAGCACGGTTGCCAAGGCTCTGATTAGCTTTTGTCTTGCCCTTTATTAACCTTCCTTTTCCTTGCTGCTCTCTTCTTTCTCTTAATCATTATTTGAGTCTGTAGTGAAGTGTTGAAAAAGCCTGTTTGTTAAGTTAATTTAAAATATCTCTATTACTGTAAGTAAAGCTAACTTTTTGAAAAAGTTGTTCATACTTACAGTTAATCTATATTTGAAAAGTAGTAATGTCTACTTAAATATACAATTATAATAAAGAAAAATGCACAATTTAAAAAGTTTTGTTAAAACGAATCAAACATCCTACATATGACAGAATTTAATATGAACCGATTCACAAGAATGAATCGGAATGTTCCTATATGAGAGAGTTAAATATGAAATGATTCACTAGAATTAATTGGAACATTCCTACTCTATAAATGAGAGCTTAATATGAGCCAATTCATTAGATTGTGGAATACTATAAAAACAATGTTGCCCAACGTCAAATTGCAAATGCTTTGCAAATCTCATCATCTACAGTGCATAACATCATCAAAAGATTCAGAGAAACTGGAGAAATCTCTGTGCGTAAGGGACAAGGCCGAAGACCTTTATTGGATGCCCATGGTCTTCGGGCCCTCAGACGACACTGCATCACAATCACGGCATGATTGTGTCCAAGACATTACTAAATGGGCCCAGGAATACTTCCAGAAACCACTGTTGGTAAACACAATCCGCCGTGCCATCTGCAGATGCCAACTAAAGTTCTATCATGCAAAAAGGAAGCCATATGTGAACATGGTCCAGAATCGCCATTGTGTTGTGTGGGCCAAGGCTCATTTAAATTGGACTATTTCAAAATGGAAAAGTGTTCTATGGTCAGACGAGTCCAAATTTGACATTCTTGTTGGAAATCACGGACGCCGTGTCCTCCGGGCTAAAGAGGAGGGAGACCTTCCAGCGTGTCATCAGCGTTCAGTTCAAAAGCCAGCATCTCTTTTTGCAATTATTTGGAACATTCCTACTCTACAAATGAGTTTAATATGAGCCAATTCACTATAGAATGAATCAGAATGTTCCTAAAATAGAGTTTAACTCTTTCCCCACCATGCTTTTTTTTTTTAAAAAGTTGCCAGTCAGCACCAGCATTTCTGATCATTTTAAAAAAAAAAAAAAAAAAAAAAAAAAGTACTCTAGCTTCATGCATTCTTTTTTAATCAACACTTGAATGTGGGTAAGTTTAATAAAAAAGCTATAAAAAGCTGAGAAAATCATGTTTTTGTCAAAGACTACATTGGATCAGATTCAGAACAATGATCAAAACATAGATGGAGTAGATCAAGTCCATCAACACCCTTAAAGCTTCACAGTCCTGTACCTATTCATGGTTCGACATTTCATTCGGTAACGTTTGGCAGTTATGATTTATATACTGTTTAATTTTTGATGATTGCGTTATTTTGTACATAAGGAATGCTTCTATCATTCATTTCTGCTTCTTCTTCACCTGTGTTTTGATCCAGAGATTTTGTAATCTTTCAGAAGATGCATAATAGCACCCCCTACCGTATAACATTACTAACATTAAAAATCCGTCAAGGGCGTGGAAGCGTTTTGTCATAATTGGCGGAAAATTCCGTCAATTGCGGGGAAAGAGTTAAAATGAACAGATTCACTAGAATGAATGAGAACATTTCTACGCTAAATGGGAGAGTTTAATGTGAACCAATTCATTAGAATGAATCAGAACATTTCTATGCTTTTAGGATGAACTGATTCACTAGAATGATTGAGCCAAAACTGGACCCCTTGGTCAGGGGAAAAATAAGTTAGTTTGTATTTTGAAGAGGTGCCTGCAGTTAATTAATGTGCTTTAGGAAAAACCCAGAGGGGCACAAAAATCCCCTCAGTCTTTGACTATGGAGACCAGCAGTCATTATTATTTTAATGAAGATTATTTATATATAAATTGGCAAAACAAAATCCTGGTGGCCTACAAGGTCATGAATGATGAAATTATTTATACGTAACCATGATTGCATTTTCAATTGAACAGTGACATCATAAAAACCCTCTAAAATTACTTCCACGAAACAATGTGCAATAATGGACTTGATGATAACGATGAGGCTGAGCTTAAGTCAAGCGACGTTACCTCAGAGTCCCTGTTCATGGAGGTGTGTTTGTAAGGGTTTCACATGCACCACAGGCTTACATGACTCTGTTATTCACCTACGCACAGCGTACTTCCGGTAACACACACGTGCAAACCCCCATTCAGAGAGTGACCTTGGCAATCCAGACAGACGCACAAACACACACACATCTCAGGCATCTCATCGACGTCAGTGCCACCCTCATGCTGAAAAGAAGAAGAGGGTTTGTGAATGCGAGCTGGTTATATTCCATTGAATAATACAAAATTGTATGCCTGCTTAATTTCTGTATTCTTGATATGAAAAGGTGTGTAATGATTTTGCTTCATTTGACATCAAAAGGTGACTCAGAGTAGTACCAAAACTGCCTATTGTACAAAAAGCGGATGACTTTGAGAAGAATCAAGTCAATTTTTTACACATTAATTTGATTCAGCACTACAAAAAAGTATAAAACGTTCAAATACTGACAATACAATACTCTGATTGACTGTATTGTAACGGCATGTCTGTCTGCATAAGTCTCCATATGAACACTGTGTGCGAGGAAGGAAGTTTTTGTCTGTTTAGTCCACATGTGTAGAAGCCGTTATATGTGAGTGCAGCGGTCTTAGACGTACAGTAAACGATATTGTCTGGTCTGAATGCTTACATAAACTAGATCTTGAGTCATCCTTAACATCTGGTGAGTCTCCTCCATTGGCACACATATGATTCTGAGAGTGCCAGCTGGGCAGTCTCTTCATACAATAGAGGACCTAGTGTTCAAATGAAGGATTTTATCTATTCAGATAAAATGCTTCAAAGATTCAGTTTTAGTATTGTGTACAGATCAATTAATGGGTAGCAATGGGTAGTTTGGTTGTTAGGTTCATGCTGAGCTGTTGTTTGGATGTTTTTTCTGAAGAACTGCAGTGATAGATGATGGGTTATTTGACTTCAGTCTATTATAAAATCCTACAATGATGAGTATTATGTGCTTGAGGAAACAGTCTAACAGCCCTTTCAAAATAAAAAGTTTCTTGGAAAAAGTAATTTTGCACAAAACAACTTGATTGTATTAATCTGATTGGCTAAAAGTCAGTTCTCAGGCAATATTAAATATATATATTTATCTAAAAATGAACTCCCACACTCTACCAGACTCTGGAAGATAAATTCTTCAAACAGTGGTATATATATACACAGTATACATATATATATATATATATATACACCACTGTAAAGTATATATATATATATATATATATACTGTATATATATACCACTGTAAAGTATATATATATATATATACTGTATATATATACACCACTGTTTGAAGAATTTATCTTCCAGAGTCTGGTAGAGTGTGGGAGTTCATTTTTAGTCCATCTCCTACCTTGAAGTCCATCTTGCAGATATGGACTAAAAATGATCTTCCAAAACTTACTGCCAGATTCTGGAAGATAAATTCTTCAAACAGTGGTACAAGAGGATGTGGTGCTGGTCCTTCAGGAGTCACTCTCAATCTGTCTGTCTATAAAGCCTATAAAAAATTATTGTATTTTACAACACTTCAGCTTGTGATTCTTATTAAGTGGGGGTAATTTTTTAGGATTCTTTACCTAACCTAAGTCTCTGAGATCCTGACACCTTGCACTTCTGGAGACTCCAGGTAGGCTGCAGTTCTGGAAAATGGTGGTGCTGGAGACTATAGGGTTCCTGATGGTTTCACACTTAACTCTTCACCTTAATTCTTAATTATTTTGCAGTTAACGTGTCTTTTCTTCTCCACCTGTTTTTGTCTGACCCTGCTGACCCAGTAAGCATTTCACTGTCCAATGGTCATGCCTTAACCGCAATTTCTAGTATTTCATTAGTATTGCATTTTTCTCATGAGCATTTAATAATTTTTGACTTTTCAGTCTGAAAAGTCCTCACAAAGTAAGTACACAAGTACACACACAGGTGCATGCTGTGAAAAAAAGATCAAGAATCATTGTCACCCCGTCCTCCAAAGTTCAGGCTCATTATAGCGGAGAGAGACTCAACTGAAGGTTAATTTTGTCTCATCACCAGTGCTGTAAATTCACAACTTTGCAGACACTGGTGTTTTCCCAGCATGACTTAGTTGGTCAGACCACCTGCATTTCTGGACCTACCACCCACTGCACGGCCCCTCCTTTTCTTTCACTGGCATAACGAGGGAAACTTTTTCTGTTCCACATTCGCCCCAATGCCACTTTTCTTACCTTATGTTCCTTTATTTAAAGTAAAATCTTCTCTGAGGTGTGTCACCACATCCCACTGTGTCTGCTTGCAGTCCTCGCCACCCACATGGAAACTGCACTGTTAAAGACAAAGAATTAGACACAATTCATCATAGAGGGCTCGACAAGTGCAAATGAACTGAGCGGAGAGATTCATTGGAAAAACATGCTCGGTGGGGTTTAATTTGCCTCAGTATCTGAGGAGAAAACACAAAGACCCGCGGTGAGCAGGTGGGATGTGCACTGCAATTAAGCAAAATGAAGAAGACAGACTGACTAATGGAAACCCTCCGACACTAAATGTGCCATTAGATGCTTATGTAGCCGTAGGTCTGTTTAACAAAAAGGACACATCGAAGGATGTCAATCCTCGGAAAGCCTGTGGAAGTCCATTTGCGACAAATGAATCATACATATGCATGGTCACCAGCAGACATTTTAGCAAACATTTCTTTTTTTTTTATGTGGTTTTAACATACTGTGCCGAGGCTGATTCGTGTCTGGCAGTGAGAGGAGGACTCCTGAGTCTCTGCGGTGTCTCTGCGTTCTCTTTTATGTCTCTGACAAATGGTCTTCCTCTAGACACTCTCTCATGCACACAGCAGACAGTAATGAGTATTATGCTCACGTACTCCAACACACAACCACACAAACACACAAGTCAAAGCCAGTCAAAAGGAAGCATGGAAAAACACTCAATATACAGACATAACACACAAGAATAACATGTGATTAGTTACACTTAGTCTGTTAGCTGTGTCACAGGTTGATGTGCTGGGATTGCGTCTTTCGATTATCATAATAGTCATTTTTTTGTGAATGTAGACATTCAAAAAGCATGGTTACGGTTTATCAAATAGCCATAACTACCATAATTATTAGAGTAAAGAAAAACTATTTTAATTGTGAATAAGTTTTAGTCAACCATTGTATGGAGTTAAATATTCTCTTCCATTATCCTGGAAACAATTTAGATTTAGATTATTAAAAAGCAAGCAAATAGCTGATTGTCGTTTCATCAAATAAATAAGATGGTAAATCATTGGTTTTGTGCAATAAGAACAAAAATAGACAAATAGAAATTATAATTAAGTTTAAAAAGGGAATTATATACCTACTTGACATGCTACATTTACATAACATATAAACATGGACTCACTGACAAGTAGACTAGTCAAAATAAGTAAAAGTAGACAAAAAAATGAGTAGCTCTATACCATGATACAAGTCAAGAAAACTTGATGACAAAACAACACTTTTTTTCAATTCGCAACTATTTTATGTTTTGGCAAATTGGTGGCAAATTTGTAAGATCTCATTTCGAATTCATTCGAAATCTCCAACTTGTAAAACAGTTACGTTTTCTCACGGGACCAGGTTGGTTTGACGTCAGTATACCCACATACAACTTCTGAGTAATGACACTTGAAGCTTATAATAAGTGTTTACCTCACACACAGGGCACACAGACATACAGTGAAATTATATTTATATTAGTGTATTATATATTGGTTAGTTATATAATTATATTATGTAAGCAATAAGGTATGAGAGGCTGTGCTGTGCTTGCAACCCCTTCAGCCATGACTTATTCACGATACAGCACTAGCCCCGAGTACCTTATTGCTTTTATAAAACGGTTACCACACAATACAAATATCAAAGCCAAAAATATGAATCAATGCAACTTTCATGAAGTAAACTTTCACTAAAAGCCTTCCTTCCGGCGTAAAAAAATAGTCCCTGACCATGAACAGCAACAGAAGTTACATTGTTACGCCATTAGATGGCGGCAAAGACTGTCTTTATGAGTGTGTCAGTCAGTAGCGAAGACTTTTATATTGAAAAGACTAAATTGTTGTGAACACGGAACAAGACGCAACTGACAAATGCTTTGACTAGTGCTGTCAGTCACGGGAAAACCCCTTAACTGTTAAAAGGACAAGA
The DNA here is from genome assembly GCF_019924925.1 of Ctenopharyngodon idella. Classification (NCBI taxonomy): domain Eukaryota; kingdom Metazoa; phylum Chordata; class Actinopteri; order Cypriniformes; family Xenocyprididae; genus Ctenopharyngodon; species Ctenopharyngodon idella. The sequence continues at coordinate 15,769,313 of NC_067239.1, read as the reverse complement.
TAATACATCGGACATTTAAACAGATTTTTTATTATGAACATAGGACTGACCTGAAGGAAAATGCTAAATCTGAATGCAGGTAATAAACTCGCTCATAATACAGTAAGCTTCAATGAACAATATCAATTGATATCAATGAACATACAGTTTACGTTGCTAAGAGTGGTTGCTAAGGGTGTTGTGTTGTGATACACAGAACTGTTAGGTGAAGCGGTCATAACCGTGTTTTATCGTGAATAAAACACAGCTATTGACCAATCAGAATCGAGGACAGGAACTAACCATTTTATAAATATTAGTTATTTAGTATCTTTTAGTAGATATTTATATTAGTATATTTTTCATGCTGCCTTTATATTAGCACTCACTTTTATTCCTCTCTCTTCAACATCATTCCATCCTTAAAGGGTTAGTTCACCTAAAAATGAAAATTCTGTCATTAATTACTCACCCTTGCGTCGTTTCACACCAGTAAGACCTTTGATCATCTTCGGAACATAAATTAAGATATTTTTGATGAAATCTGAGAGCTTTCTGTTCCTCCATTGACAGCCTACGCAACTGACACTTTGATGCTTCTAAAAGTTCATAAAGAGATTGTAAAGCTAATCCATATGAATTGAGTGGTTTAGTCCAAATTATCTGAAGAGACTCAATCGCTTTTTATGATGAACAGATTTAATTTAGGCTTATGATCGTGTCTCTTCAGAAAATTTGGACTAAACCGCTCAATACATATGGATTAGTTTTACGATCTCTTTATGAACTTTTTGAAGCGCCAAAGTGTCAGTTGCGTAGGCTGTCAATGGAGGGACAGAAAGCTCTCAAATTTCATCAAAAAGATCTTCATTTGTGTTTTGAAGATGAACAAAAGTCTTACAGGTTTGGAACGACTTGAGGGTGAGTAAATGATGACAGAATTTTCATTTTTGGGTGAACTAACCCTTTAAAACCCCCTCCCCTCACCACACTCATTCACTCTTGTTTATCACTCTTGTTTATTCACTCTTACTCTATCTCATTTGTAACCCACCAACCTCCACAATTAAATCTTCTTGCTCCGTCCCATCTCTCTCAGTCTCTGTCTCCCGGCAGCCGGAGCAGTAAAAACTGGCTAGACGATCAACTCCTGAGGGCTGAAGCAAATGACAAGGGTGTCTGACACAGACCATCACTCAAAAATGAGTCTCAGAAACCAAGCAGGCTGTTTCATGTGTGAGTGTCTCAAGATGTGTAGCATATTGATTCCCATTTACAAAGAGAAGCAAACAGAGAAAAACAAGAAAATGGAGGAAATATCAAAACAAAGTATGTAGAGAGTATGTGTCTATAAGATCATGTGTGAATGTTAAGCCCATTGGCACAACATGCTGTCTCTGATCATATCTTAATGTGTGTCATACAGATAACCTTTGACCGATCCTCACAACACTATCATGAATTATCAAAACAGAGCTCTCAGGGTGAAACTGCTTGATGCATATCACGATTTTTGAGTACAAAATGCCTTAAAGGGAAAAATCTGCAATCATTTATCTAGATGTCTGTCAATATGATAAACTGTGACATGGTTTTCAGACCTGAGCAGAACTCAGCATTAATAATAATAATAAGAAGAAATGTTTCCTGATTTTAAAATGTATTAAAATAGAGAACAGTTGTTTTAAATTGTATTAATATTTCACAGTATTGCTGTTTTTATGCAGCCTTGGTGATCAAAAGAGACTTTTCTCAAAAACATAAAAAAATCATACAGGCCCCAAGCCTTTGAACTGTATTGTACTTTATGGAGATTTATTGATATATTATCCTTTGCTGGTATCTCAGTCAAGCAGCATTGAGAAATGCTTGCAGCATCTGCTCTTTTGTCTTTGTGAATGTGTCTGATTGAGGAGCTAATCATTACAAACAGCTCATCTGTTGATCTTCCATGGCTGAGAGCTCATTTTTGAAGAGCTGTCTTAACATCAATAAAGGGAACGGCATGACTATAAAAAGAAAGATGACGTTTCTGCTCGTGCATGCCTGTATATACTGTTCAAGAGGTCATCAAGAAAAGACAAACAAGTTTCTAAACAAGAATAGTTTACTGGCAAGAGTGTTTGATTACTTCTTGTTTATTCTGACTTAATACTAATGCGGAATTTCCAATGAGTAATTATAAATCGTTCCAGAATTTACCAGTTAAAAATGAGTTATCGTGAGTTTCTCAAGGGACAAGTATGTAATTCCTGTGTAGCACATTTTTTCATTTTTCTTCGGAAATCTGTTTCATACACAAGTCTGTCAAGTGTTGGGGCAAAATCTCATAGTGAAAGCACTCTCATGTCATTCCAAACCCCTATGGCAGAACACAAAACATATTTTGAAGACTTTGGTTGCTCTTTTCCATGCAGATACAATGAACAGGGACTGGAACTTTCAAAAAGGAAAAAAAGGAAGAAGAAAAAAAAACCTTTAGAAATAATAAAAGTAGATTTTTTTTTTCAGGACCCCCTTCTTAAAATTGTAGATATTTTTATGTGTATACAACACGATGCATACTCTAAAAACAAAATATTATATATATGATCTGGAATAAAAAATATTTCTCTGTCTTTTTAATGTTTAATATAAAATAAGTAGTCAAATTTATAAACATGTCTGTCAATATGATAAACTGTGACATATGATTTTCAGATCTGAGCAGAATGAAACAATGATAATGTCAAGTTCTGTACATTTAAACATTTTATATAGGCAGCGGCTATATGCAACTTCAAATAGCGATAGATGATATTTACACTAAGTGCAAATAGCAGTATTTTCTTTGCAAACTGTTTAGATGCTAGTTGTACTAAGTGTAAGTAGTTGTTAGATGTTATTTACACTAATCAAGCATAACATTATGACCACCTTCCTAATATTGTGTTGGTCCCCCTTTTGCTGCCAAAACAGCTCTGACCCATCGAGGCATGGACTCCACTAGACCCCTGAAGGTGTGCGGTGGTATCTGGCACCAAGATGTTAGCAGCAGATCCTTTAAGTCCTGTAAGTTGCGAGGTGGGGCCTCCATGGATCAGACTTGTTTGTTCATCACATCCCACAGATGCTCGATTGGATTGAGACCTGGGGAATTTGGAGGCCAAGTCAACACCTCAAACTCGTTGTTGTGCTCCTCAAACCATTCCTGAACCATTTTTGCTTTGTGGCAGGGCGCATTATCCTGCTGAAAGAGATCAAAGCCACCAGGGAATACCGTTTCCATGAAAGGGTGTACATGGTCTGCAGCAATGCTTAGGTAGGTGGTACGTGTCAAAGTAACATCCACATGGATGGCAGGACCCAAGGTTTCCCAGCAGAACATTGCCCAAAGCATCACACTGTCTCCGTCAGCTTGCCTTCTTCCCATAGTGCATCCTGGTGCCATGTGTTCCTCAGGTAAGCAACACACACGCACCCGGCCATCCATGTGATGCAAAAGAAAATGTGATTCATCAGACCAGGCCACCTTCTTCCATCGCTCCGTGGTCCAGTTCTGATGCTCACGTGCCCACTGTTGGCACTTTCGGTGGTGGACAGGGGTCAGGATGGGCACCCTGATTGGTCTGCGGCTATACAGCCCCATACGCAACGAACTGCGATGCACTGTGTATTCTCACACCTTTCTATCAGAACCAGCATTAACTTCTTGAGCAATTTGAGCTACAGTAGCTCTTCTATTGGATCGGACCACACGGGCCAGCCTTCGCTCTCCACGAGCATCAATGAGCCTTGGTCGCCCATGACCCTGTTGCTGGTTCACCACTGTTCCTTCCTTTGACCACTTTTGATAGATACTGACCACTGCAGACCGGGAACACCCCACAAGAGCTGCAGTTTTGGAGACGCTCTGACCCAGTCGTCTAGCCATCACAATTTGGCCCTTGTCAAACTCGCTCAAATCCTTATGCTTGCCTATTTTTCCTGCTTCTAACACATCAACTTTGAGGACAAAATGTTCACTTGCTGCCTATATATCCCACCCATTTCACCTGTCAGTGGTCATAATCTTATGCCTGATTGGGGTATACTTAGTGCAAATAGTGGCAGATAATATTTGCACCTCAGTGTATTGTAGTACATTATGTAATAATAACATATTGAGTGTAAATGATTATATTTAATAAAATCATTAAATAAATGCCATCTTTTTGGGACAATAAAGCCCTCCCTATACACCTACCCCTAACCCTACCTTAATTTAATACCCCTTAGGCACTTTATTTCCACTTCCATTTTTATTTCAAATAAACGCCATTCTGATCTGATATGAGATGGGAAAAGGGAGAAGAAGGAGTTCAGAAAATTTTTTAACATGGGTCAATCGTGTCAAAAGTTACCGCCACCTGCCTTATTCTCCACACCACTGCTCCTGTTATTAGCTGGGTATTTTGTGATTTTGTCTGGCCCAACCAGATATTGGTGTGTAAACAAGGTATACACTTTACACACTCTGTTTATTTTATTTTTTACACAGTTGATATTGTGCTATATTCCAGGTCCTTTGAAGTAATATGTTAGCTTTGTGTGAGCAACAGTCTTTAATGATACTTTTATGGTGCTTCTGCATCTTTCTTAAAGCTTGAAAGCTCCAGGCTCCATTTATTGTAACTGCATGGAAAAAAGAGTGCCGTTCTTTGAAAATACTCTGTTGCATTTTAAGAAAGTCATACAGGTTTGGAATGAATAAGTGATGACAGAAAAGGGTGAACTATCCCTTTAAATGGTTTCTCACAAACACAAAAGGGTGTAAAACAAATAAACAAACATCCTAACACTGCATACACTATCTTACAAAGTGTGCCACACTTTTGGGGCAGATGCTAAGACGGTTAGTGCTATTAGCCCAATCTATCTTACGCTTCAGCTCTGTTCAGGTATGTGAGTGCAGTACTGCCCTGCTGAGCTCCCAGGACACAATACTGTACAAGCCTGGGGCACATTCCTCAGTGTGTGTGTGTGTGTGTGTTTTGTGGCCCATTGTGATTCAGCCACCGACACGAGCACCCCCACCCACCCCACTTTTCTCTCCTCAAATCCTCAGCCCGCTGCAGTTTGTTGACATGCAGACAAATGCGAATAGAGTAAACATGTTTGAGTGTTTACATCTCAATGAGAAAAAACAATCTCTCATCCTTTGTCAGAACAGAGGGGGGAAAGAAGCAGGCGAAAGAATTTCCAATAGCTGTTGAGATGCTAACGGTCCTGTGAGTGAGATAAACGGCGTGGAAGAATAGAGTTATCAGTGGATCTTAGCATTCACATAGGAAGTTTTGTGGGAAAAGTAATTCAGTAGCATGACAAAATGTTTGTTCTGACAGTGATCCCTTATCAAGAACAAAAACAACAAAAACAACAGCATCTGCAGCTCTATACATACTGTACCTCTGATGAGCTTAAAGCTAATTGTGAATGTAATGATATGCTAAGGTACGACGTGGAAAACCATTGGTATAGTATTTAAAACTTTTTTTATAAATATTTTCAGATAAAATAATAGTTAGTTAGCTGAAATAGCTAAATGTGGCCACCTTAAAGATAGAAAAAAAATATTAAAAGAATAAAAAAATGAGTTTGTGGAAACTCTCAGACACAGTTTAAGATCTATGAACTGAATTCTTTCACATCTTTCACAGTGCCTTTGGATACTTCAAACAAGCATGTTAAAATTAATCAATGCCACTAATGTACTTATGGTCTATTACTCAATACTTGATTGTATCTTTTGTGAACAGATTGGACCCCCTCAGAGAGGTCAGCCTATCAGACGGAGAGGAGCCCTCTCCGTGGATCACAATGAAAAGGTTTGAGCTCCTGTGAGCATGTGCTATTGACAGGTCTCTGCTGGACAGCAAAGTTAGCTATAGTAGCATATGCTACGTTCAGATCCTTCTAGAAAGTAAATCATCCAACTTAAAGTAAATCATAAGTACAATGTGCATTTAAGTTATTTTAGTTGGAATGAATGAACTCGCTGGACAATTTGATCTCTCTCTCTCTCTCGCTCATTTTCACTTCCCGACAAAGATAGGTAGATGTTTAGTGCTAATTCAACATAATGAAGAGCAAAGGAAACTCATTAGGCATGTAACTGAGGTTATATCTGTGTATTTTTATCATTCTCGTGCTGCTACATAAAGGCTAAACAGGTAGTGTATCTTTATCAAGAATAGAGATGCGCAGAAATCAAGTTGTACTGTCAACATTTGAAACTTATGATCAAAACGAATTTGTTTCTATCATGATTCTTTAATTGTCACCCTGGACCACAAAACCAGTCATAAGGGTCAATTTTTTGAAATTTATATTTATTGGATAAGACAATATTTGGTCAAGATACAGCTATTTGAAAATCTGGAATCTAAGGGTGCAACAAAAAAAAAAAAAAAAAAAAAAATCAAAATATTGAGAAAATTAAAGTTGTCCAAATGAAGTCCTTAGCAATGCATATCCACTCACTAAAATAAATTGTTGATATATTTACGGTAGGAAATTTACAAAATATCTTCATGGAACATGATCTTTACTTAATATCCTAATAATTTTTGGCATAAAAGAAAAATCGATAATTTTGACCCATACAATGTATTGTTGGCTATTGCTACAAATATACCCGTGCCACTTATGACTGGTTTTGTGGTCCAGGGTCACAATTGATTCTTTAATCATTCCGACATGACTTCAATGCACCAACAGAACAGAATTAATAGAATAGAATTCTGTTCTATTCTATTAATTATATTCTACTAATAGAATTAAAATGAAATTTAAACACTGACAAATTTAAAGAGATAGAGACTGCATTAAAATACAGTAAAAACAGTAATATTGCGAAATACTATTACAATTTAAAATAACGGTTTTATATGTATTGTATTCCTGTGCTGGCAAAGCTGAATTTTTCAGCATCATTACTTCAGTCTTCAGTGTCACATGATCCTTCAGAAATCACTCTAATATGATGATTTGCTGCTCAAGAAACATTTCTTTTTATTATCAATGTTGAAAACAGTTGTGCTGATTAATATTTTTGTGGAAACTGTCATTATTTTCAGGATTTTTTTTAATAAAAATGTTCAAAAGAACAACATTTATTTGAATCAGAAAATTTTTGTAACATTATATAAATATTATACTGTCACTTTTGATCCATTTAATTTGTTTGTGCTGATTAAAAGTATCCATTTCTTTACAAAAAAATAAATCTTAATGATCCCAATCTTTTTAACTTCAATATATCATATTTTAAATGTAAATTCTTTTTATTTAAGTTTTATTTATTTATTTAAGTTTTGTATGTCACTTTAGATGTCTGCCGCCATTGCAGCAAAGAGGACTTTACATTGCTTAATGCATTAGGAGCTTGAATCAGACAGTGGCATACATCTTGATTTATCTATTAAAGCAGACACACATAAAGTGTAGGTAATTGTGTTAATGTGAAGGAGAGTGTGCACACATCAGCAGCATTAGAGACAGGCAGGCCCATAATCCATCTAAATCAGTCCATTCTACATTCTGAAGAGTACGCTGAATCCTTTCAACACTTCAAACACTTAACCTACATTTTGCTAAAACACTTTAACTCTGTACCATTCAATTCATGTTCTGTAGTGTATCTCTAATACCTGTCTGCTCAGACCTCCTGATTGCCCTCCTATGGGGAGGCTGTATTACCCCGCTACTGACCCGGCCTCCCACCAGCTCTGTTGTTACCCCTGTGTGAGCGACACCTCCCTGCTCATCTCCTGTCAGCCTGGCCTCTTCTGATGTGGATTCTTCATGTCAAGTGTCTGCTGGTTCAGTTATAAACCCATGCTATACAAATACGCACAGATATTGTGTGTATTTGTATAATCTTCCATTTATGTCTAAAACACTAGAAAAAGTTGTGTCGACCCAATTGTGCTCCTCCTTACAAAAAAAAAGATATATATGAAAAATTTCAGTCAGGATTCAGGCATCATCATAGCACAGAAACTACGCTTGTTAAAATGACAAATAAATTCATTAAGGTGGTTTAGACCATACCTATCAGATCGTTACCATTTTGTTTATTTAAATGGGGAAAAATCTAAGATAACATCAGTAAATTATGGAGTGCCTCAAGGTTCTGTGTTAGGCCCTCTGCTATTTTCAATATATATGCTGCCACTTGGTAATATTATACGAAAACATGGAATTAGCTTCCTCTGCTATGCCGATGATACTCGGTATATATTTCCTCACGACTAGATGAAATCTCTAAAGTTGACAGAGCGTGTTAAAAAATATAAAATATATGGATGACCAGTAATTTTCTTCTATTAAATTCAGACAAGACTGAGGTATTACTTATTGGCTTCTAGTAGTACCTAGGATATCTAAGTCCACTAAAGGAGGGAGAGCATTTTCACATTTGGCTCCTAAACTCCGGAATAGACTTCCTGATAATGTTCGGGGCTCAGACTCACTCTCCCAGTTTAAATCTAGATTAAAGACGCATCTCTTTTGTCAAGCATTCACATAATGCATCTCATATCCTTGTACTCCAGTTATATCAGATCACATGACTATCTTTGCTTCATGTTATGAACAGCAGCTACGCTAATTATTCTCCATTTGCTTTTCTGTTTTATCTCGGGACGTCCTGAGTTGACTAGAGAGTACATCAGCTCCAGTTTGCAAACTCTGGATCAACATGCACCAAATTGCTATATATCATAATCATTGTTAACATGTATTCACTTCAATGGGCTCATTGTTTCTGCCTTAAATTAATACATTGTATAAATTAATAGATTGTTAGCTAACTGCGTGATTTATTATGTACATTTGTGAAACCTCTGATAACAGATTACTCTAAATTGTAATGTTGACATCCCTTTTCTGAAAAGCTGCTTTGAAACGATTTGTATTGTAAAAAAAAAGTGCTATACAAATAAATGTGAAAATTGAAAATGCATATTAAAGATAATAAAGATCATAATGCCCCTGAACCTGACAAATACACATGGCCACACACATTCATGCCCACCTCACACTACGCTAACTAGGTGACAATTAGATGAAAGACCCGATTGGATGCGTCCTCAACAACATGTTAAATAACTTAACATTGCGCTCTCTCCTCACCTCTGACGAGTGTATTGACGCTTCCTGTTGTGCAGCACCTGGGTCTTTTGTTATCAGACAACATACTAACAGTTAACACAGGCTTATTAGCGTTGACAGTGAGTGGAGAACTGGTGCTAGCATTAGCATTATAGACAAGACACTACAAGCAGCCTACACACCGCTACAAGAGTGGGAACTTTTCCACAGTTGTGAGAAGAAGCTTCTGTAAATCTGTTAAAATTAACATGTCTGCTTGAACTTTGAGGGAAGAAAATCAAGAAAATGTAATCACTAAAAGTAAGTTTAAAAGACCACCCATAATGTAAAACACTGGATCTTAAAGAGCTAAAATGGATTTAATTCAGCGAGAAGGAAACAGAAAGACCATTCTGTTAATCAGTACAAAATCTAAAATTAAGTTTATATGGGTCATTGACGAATGAGGTTTTTAAAAGTGTAAAAAAAAAAAAACACTTAATGGAGATATAATTAATTTTGAAGTTTTATTAAGCGTTAACAATGAGATTATGTGATTTTTATAATCAATTAACACTGCTTTTGTCATTTTTTACAGGATGAACAAAATTTGTCACCAAAAAAGTCATTCAGTTTAACCAAAATTTTGATTTTACCGAATGACACTTTTGGTTATGCTGAATGACGATATTTTCAAACAATGCTAACAGGTTGATATCTAGCAAAAGGATAATCAAACATTTTATATTTAGTACAAGTTTTTAAAATATTACAACATTTTCCATGTTTTATAGCGGTGAAAACAGGAATTTTTCAAATAGTTAAAAGAGAGTTAGTTAATTTGCTTCACGACCATGTGGTCCTTTGCAGGCGTCTGAATGATGTCACATCCTGTCACATGATATTGACTGCATGACTTGATCCAAATGACATCAATGAAATTCATTTTTCCAAGCATTCTTTCTCATAACAAAGCACCGACTTCTACACATAATTTTAATACCATTTTGCACTATGTTGATATATGATGTTTTAAAATCATGCCAGAATAAAATATATATACATTTATTTAATTTTAAGATATTTTGATCACAAATGAAATGGCTGTATTGGCCTTTAGACAGTTAAACCGAATGACCTTTTGACACTTCAAAATCTTTAAAATACCTTTATATATAGCAAAATATAATTAAAACCTTTTGGATTCAATAAAAGACATCTAGTTGTACTACCTTACATGCTTTGGATGTCATATCTTTGTTTTTTTTTAATTATTATTAAGGCCTTTGGACAAAAAGAAATGACCCGTCACATCATTTACCCATATATAAGACAGTAAAGACATTTATAAAAAGATTTCTATTTGAAACAAATGCTGTTCTTTCTATTCAAAAAATCCTGAAAAAAGAACCATGCTTTCTACAAAAATATTGTTTTCAACATTGATAATAATAAGAAATGTTTCTTGAGCAACAAATCAGCATAATGATTTCTGAAGGATCATGTGACAATGCTGAAAATTCAGCTTTGCCATCACAGGAATAAATTACATTTTAAGAAATAAAAAAATAGAAAACAGTTATTTTAAACTGTAATAATATTTCACAACATTACTGTTTTTACTGTATTTTTGATCAAATAAATTCAGCCATGGTGAGCATAAAAGAGATCTTTCAAAAAATCTTACCGACCCCAAACTTAACAGTATTCTCTCAAAATTGTAAAATTCTCTTATAATATTATATAATAATAGATATTCCCCCTGTGAATTCATACCTTCAATATCCAACTATTGCTTCTCATTCACCCAGGTCTAAATATCATCTGTCTTTCCTCTCCTCCACTGTATCTCCTCCTTTCCCAGCACCTGTCTGAGTCTTTTGTCTCTTCTTTCTGCTGACACCTATAAAGGCCAAAATATCATTGTAGTGCTTAATCTTAAAGATGACACAGAAAAAGAAAAAAAAAAACCCCGAAATTGAATACAGTTGCAGTTTCCTTTCATGCTCATTAACACAGAGGCTTAAATAATATGCATACATTTAAATGGCTCTGATGTGGTGAACAAAGTTGTGAAAGGTGTGTATTTGTGCATGTGAGTGTTAACGTTCCATAGCTTGCAAGGACCTGTCGAATGTTGACGAATCAGCGCCATCAGTTTCATATTTCAGCAAAGGCCTGCTGTCATCATTCCTCTTATCATATATTCATACCAGCTCATAATCACGCAGGGCCCACCGCCAGCATACCTGCACAGACTAACGCATGAGTGTGGACGAAAGACGGATGGGGGGTTTTGAGAAAGTTATCAGATGCAAAACAGGCCAAAGAAGATGTCATTTCTGTCATCATTTCCTCACCCTTATGTCCTTCAAAACCTGTATGACTAACTTTCTTCTGTGCAAGACAAAATTAGATATTTATAGTAGAAGCTGTGAAAGTGAATGATGAGCACAGCTGTCAAGCAAGATTTTCAAGGCAAGATTAGTGAATAATAACTAAAAATCCTCAATCAAAACCATTGTATGACTTAAGTAGACTTTGGAAAATAGTAAGCCTACATGAATAGTTTGAACTACTTTTATGATGCTTTTAAGGTGCTTTTGTGTCACTTTTGGAGCTTGACACCATCCACTTTCGATTAAATGTAAAAGAACAGTATTAACATTCTTCAAATTGTCTCTCTTTACATTCCACAGAAGAAAGAAAGTCACTATTTCTTAACATTTGAATTAGAGTTTATTTTTATATTAATATTTCCATTTTTTTTTTTTTTACATTTCTGTTTTAGTGATTTTAGTAATTCAACTTTAAAGGGTTAGTTCACCCAAAAATGAAAATTCTGTCATTAATTACTCACCCTCATGTCGTTCCACAGCCGTAAGACCTTTGTTCATCTTCGGAACACAAATTAAGATATTTTTGATAAAATCCGATGGCTCAGTGAGGCCTGCACTCCAGCAAGATAATTAACTCTTTCAAATGCCCAGAAAGCTACTAAAGACATATTTAAAACAGTTAATGTGACTACTACAGTGGTTCAACCTTAATGTTATGAAGCGACGAGAATACTTTTTGTGTGCCAAAAAAAACAAAATAACTACTTTATTCAACAATATCTAGTGATGGGCAATTTCAAAACACCGCTTCACGAAGCTTTGAAGCTTTACAAATCTTTTGTTATGAATCAGTGATTCGGAGTGTATTAAACTGCCAAAGTCACGCCCCCCAGTGGTGAACCAATGAAATTTCAAAACACCTATGATGCCTCGTTTACTGAAATCACGTGAATTTGGCAGTTTGATTCAAGCTCCGAAACACTGATTCGAAACAAATGATTCGTAAAGCTTCGAAGCTTCATGAAGCAGTGTTTTGAAATCGCTCATTACTAGATATTGTTGAATAAAGTCATTATTTTGTTTGTTTTTACAAAAAGTATTCTCATTGCTTCATAACATTAAGGTTGAACCACTGTAGTCACGTGAACTGTTTTAAATATGTCTTTAGTAGCTTTCTGGGCATCTGAAAGTGTAAATTATCTTGCTGTCAATGGAGGCCACACTGAGCCATCGGATTTCATCAAAAATATCTTAATTTGTGTTCTGAAGATGATCGAAGGTCTTACGGGTGTGGAACGACATGAGGGTGAGTAATACATTTCAGAAATTTCATTTTTGGGTGAACTAACCCTTTAAGTAATTTGCCAAGGCAACATTTCTCATTTTGGTTTAAGTTTTTCATCTAATATTTATATTTTATTTGATTTCAGCTTTCTTTCAATTACAGAAAACAGTTTTTACTAGTTAATAACACAGGTTTTTGTGAGTAAATGATGAAATTTTCATTTTTAGGCAAACTGTTACTTTAAATTTGCTTTTCTCTTTTAACAATACACACACAAACAATCAAGAAGCTTTAGTAGGTGAGAGACAAAAATATTCATTATGAGACGCAGATGAGTGCATGTTCAAAAACAAGGTTAGACTTTGATCTTCTGAACCTGATGAGACAAAAACCTCAAAACGCTACAGCACAATGACATTAAACACGAACGATGCAAGATCAAACATTAGGAAGACTTCAGAGAGAAAAGCACTTACGCAATGTGTCAATTACTCTCATAGAGTCTGACATGAACATTTCATGATCATAGAACTCACACACTTGCACAAACTACTAGCAGTGATAATTGTCTGTATGTACATATGGGTGTACTCAGAATGGGTTTAGCATTCTGTATGTGTAGGGTGTTGGGGGCAGGGTCAATAGCTTCTTTGAGATGTCAGTAAGCATCCCCCAATGACACACACTCCCCCCGACTACTACTGAGGGACCAAGACAAGTCAGAACATGCTGAAGACACCAAAGCACACCCACACACACTGTGGGATGCCCAAAAACTTAATACACACTTGCCATCGAATCCAAATTAAAGGAACAGTTCTATGGAACAATTTTTTTTTTTTTTTTTCTGTCTGCAATGAAAATCAATTAGGTTCAGTGTGGTTTTGGACCCTGTTGACTTTCATTGTGTGGATGAAAACAGTTAAAACATCCTTTAAAATATTCCACAGAAGAAAGAGTCATACAAATTTAAAATGGGTGAATAAAATTCAATTTGGGTGAATTACACCTTTAATGTTTGTCATCAATTAAATATTTTGGTGAGTACACTAAAAAGAGCTAGCCGTTCAGTCCTGACGTCAATTTGGCAAACTTGGAAGGATAATTCGCTTTGGGTTTCCTCAGGAATCTCAAATGTGTTTTTAGGATACTGTTTTGTGGTATTTGTAGTCCTTACGTAAAAAAACTCACATTTGAGGTATGACTGTCAATGTGTGCAATTTATGTTGTAGAACAAAATGCAAAAGTCTGTTACTTCAGAGCTTATTGTACTCATAATTCGAAAACAACTATTCCAAAAATCAGTCTGAAATTCCAGAGGGAACCCCAGGCTCAGAAGTGCTAATACTCCTACAGGTTGCAGGACCATTAAATATGTGAGAGATAAATGGTCTCTGTTCTCTTGCTTTTGAGCTTCTGGATGAAGACAAAAAAACATTCCCCTGCCTAAATCAATGACAGATCCTTTGGCTGTACACGGAGTCTCATAACTGCAGGTCACGTAAACACATGGTTGAATATGTCAAACATTTTGACTTGTGATGTTTAATGGTCAATCTAACAGTGAGCTAGCACAATAAGCTCTGGTTAGAAATATGCTATTTTGCAGAATACACAGATTTAGGAAAATACAGATGGTGAGAACATAATACAATACAATAATACAACAAACACTACCATGCATATACATTCTTATGTGATATGGGAAATAAAATATGCACATGCTTTTACTGTGTATCATGCTATCACAATAATACCCTATGTAAAAAAAAAAATCATGGCAATAAACTTTAAAATGGAAAATAATTTAAGTGTGAATTTATATGCATTTAGCTGCCTATTTGTAAATATATTACTCAGAGAGAGAGAGAGAGAGAGAGAGAGAGAGAGAGAGAGAGAGAGTATAATTTATTTATTTACAGGTCCTGAGGCGAGTCTATGGGGATGCTGATCAATGGCTTATTCTCATCGGCTAGGCTAAAGAAAAACAACACACACTTTGCAAGTGACACATTAAGCGCTTAGAGATCATTGAGACTAGATAACATTCTCATTACACGCGTTTGAAGTCACTCATTTACAACTGACCGATATCAGCAATCACAGGATCAAACCCCATTCAAAACCTCCACGTTTAATAATTTCTACAGGCTAGGTGGCTAGTTTTGTAAAACAACATCTCATTTTCTTCCTCAGCATGTGTTAGCGCAGGTTCCGCCGAACCGACTGTCAGTTTACTCGGGTGAACCGGGTCTTTCTTTCAAACAGCTCGCGCATACTCGTTAAGTAGTGGGTGGGGCGAGGGAATGTGACCGTTGTCTGCAGTAGCCAATCAGAGCCGAGCGCATCTGTAGCTGTATATAAATAAACCCAAGCTCCAGTCTCGGCTCAGTAAACCAAGTTGCAGTCTTGGTGTGGTCAGCTAGTAGGAGTTTGGATTTATTTACCTATTATATCATTGAAAGTCCACATTTGCTTGTTACGCCGTCGGCTAACTTCGATTCTGACATTACTTTTACGGTGTCTGTGGATTTTTCGTCATATTTTGCCATCGTAGGCTGTCTTTCTTTTGCTAAAATGCGTCTCATCCAGAACATGTCCACCATTGCGGAGTACCCGAGCGCCGAATGCCCGTCCAACCGGGTCATTAAAATCGCAGTGATCGGCGGAAGTGGGGTCGGCAAAACCGGTACGTTTGTGGAACCTAATATTTATGATATTGCCTATTATAATAATAATCTAATATTACAAAAACTAATTTATTGTAGATTCGTGTCTTATATTTCTTGCCTCTTCCCTGTGCAGCTCTGGTGGTTCGTTTCCTCACTAAGCGGTTTATTGGTGACTACGAGAGAAACGTCGGTAAGTTCTTCATCTTTCTAAGACAACTGATTTAGTAAACACAGTTTAATCTCATTAGTGATGTTGTCAAATGTATTAATTCTGCATTTTTGCATTATAGGCAACCTGTACTCCAGAGAACTGCAGATAGACGGAGAACAACTGGCCATTCAAGTTCAAGACACACCTGGAGTTCAAGTAAGTATGCGCGATACAGGAACACAGCCGTTCTTAATGCGACTGAATGTCACTTTTTACCGTTATGTGCTCTCAGAGCATCTTTCCCACGCTGCTTTTTCACGGGTGAGAAGTGTAGAATGAGCGCATACCTTCGCCTTTTGTCTTTTAGCGCTTCCTTTGTGTTTTTCCGGGTTTGTGTTTAACACTCGGGGTTAACTGGCCAGCGGGATGCCTGCTGTTGCACTCGTATATGGGGGCAGCGCGTTCATGTACTGCAGCTTGACATAAGTTTGATTTATTCCATCAAAATAGAATCGGTTCTTTTGTTTCAAAGAACCGGTTAAAATGATTCAGCGGTTCGCGTGGTGTTGCTGTATTGACATCGCTGCGTGATGTATTACAAGCTCTAAAGCGTTACAATTTATTTAGTGGTATTATGTCCAACACCCCACCCCCCGTTTATTGTAATTCCATGTGTTACAACGTTTTTACAACGGCTGAAAATAAGATTTTGATATAACCGTCATAAAATTAAGCTGTTGTATTCTGCTAGTCCAGAGTTTTGAACGAATTTGATCGAGTTTTGATTCGCAGCAGCGCTGTGGGATATTTGTAGCAGCGGTTGGGAGGTTTTGCTGCTTCAGCAGGGCTCAGCTGGTTTAGGGATATGAATAAGCACTTCAGAACAGTTACAGTAGACCAGCCCATCTAAATTATCCCTCTGCTTTCAAAATTAGAGAATGGATTTTAATTCAATTACAGGGCACGTCTTTCAAGATGTCTTTAGTCAGACATTTTAGTGCCAAGTTTGGCATGCAAGGCTCTTTTCCTAAACCAGGCAGTCGTCCAAAACCACAAAATGCCTTTTCTTTTTGGACTAGGGTGAAAGACTATAAGTTTAGCCGGCTAAATCTCAGTTTTGTGTAACGACAATCGTAGCCAAGAGCAAATGATACTTTTCCAGCATAAAGTTCTCAATTAGCATTGCTGTACATATTATCACCTGCAAAGCTCTGCTCATTAGTATACATTATATTCTGAAGAAAAGGAGTAGACTAACCAGACATGTTACATAACTGACAAATGTTTTTTTTTCTTCTTCAGGTGAACGCTAATGGATTGAGCTGCACTGACCAGATGTCTCACTCTATTCAATGGGCGGACGCCGTAGTTATGGTGTATTCCGTAACCGACTGCCGAAGCTTTGATCTCATTAGCCAGCTCCACCAGCTTGTTAGCCGCACTCATACGGATAGGTCCTTACCAATCATCCTAGTGGCCAATAAAGCTGATCTTCTCCACGTGAGGCGTGTGGATGCTCAAGAAGGTCCCCTGCTGGCTTCAGCGCTGGGCTGCTCTTTCTACGAGGTATCCACCAGCGAGGACTACAGCCAGGTTCATGGTGCCTTCCACAGACTATGCGTGGATCTGGCCAAGCAGCAGCCTCAGACCCCCATCAATGCAGCTTCATCTGGAACAGAGAAGAAAAGATCTCCCCTTATTCCCAGGCCCAAATCTCCCAACATGCAAGACCTGAAGAGGCGCTTCAAACAGGTGCTGTCGGCCAAGGTCCGGACCGTCACTTCAGTGTGAAGAGGGTTTGAAAACCAGCAGGAAAAAGTGCACGATTAAGAGAGAGGAAGCTCTAAGGAGAGGAAAAGATCTCAAGAGCAGCGATGCTGAATGTATAGATCTCGTTTCTTGGATGTTCCCGAGATCCGTTGATGATCAGCAGACCGGTTCCAAACAGAGGCCCCTGAAACTTGACCTCTGATTGCGTCATGGTCGCTGAAAAAACAAAACAAAAAACAAGCAGAGTCTGGTGAATGCTTACATTTTCACATGACCTTCCCAGTGCTGGTGGACACTCGTGTTGTCACTTATATCCATGTGGACACAGCAGGATTCTGTGAGACGTGGTTGTAGCGCCTTAAAGAGGGAGAGTGCAAAGACCAAATGACTGAATGGAACTGATGGAGATACATACAAACACTATTAACACTCTGCCTTACCTTTGAAACTTTTAAGACGCAATTCTCTTGGTAACAGAGATGGTGAAGGCCGCAAAACAGACTATTTTAAGAATTGCTTTTCTGAAAGGCATGGGAGAGAGTGAGTTTTTTGTTCCTTCTTGTGGTCAAGGCTTTTACGGGCTGAATGCAGGCATTGTTAAAGGACAAGGCACTCAAGCTAAGCATATAAAAAGAGAGAGAGAGAGTGTGTGTGTCTCTCTTACAGCCCTACTTTTGTGTACAAGGCCAGAATGTTTCTCCTGGTTTTGTGTAAAACTGTGCTTTGTGCCACTTTTTTATAGTGGAGTAGAAGATTTTTTTCTGTGTAAATGCACTTTAAAAAAGCCAAAGGGCTGAAACTCAGATTTATTTATTTATGTTTTTTGATTGTGATTGGAAATAAAGAGCTGTTTTTAAAAAAATACTTGTTTCTGAATTTTTAAGCACACTGTAAATCCAACCAAATCATACAACTGTACACTCATTCATCCTGTTTAAACTGACCTGCGATTGGACACACAATGAAATTCAATACTAAATTAATTTAGCTGAATTTTCTTCAATGGAGCCTTGAGAGATAAGGCCAGTTTACAACGTCTATATTATCAGTGTATGATACAACTGTCTAAAAATGTAACCACCCCTTTCATATTATATACACTATTTTTTTTTAACAAAGTGATACTTTTATTCAGCAAGGACACACTAAATTGATCAAAAGTGACAGTTAAGACATAATGTTACAAAAGATTTCTATTTCAAATAAAAGCTGCTCTTTTGAACTTTCTATTCATCAAAGAATCCTGAAAAAAACGTATGACTTTCCCCACAAAACTATTACGCAGCACAACAGTTTTCAAATAAATGCAGTCTTGGTAAGTATAAGGGTCTTCCTTAATATGAAAAAAAGTCTTACTGATCCCAAACCATTGAACCTCTGATTCTTAGCTTATGCTATACTACACATTTTTAATGCTGAAGTTTTCCACATGGTAAAAGAGAACAAACTACCAAGACCCTAAATAAACATTTAACAAATAAAGCTATGCATGTGTGTGTGAAGAGAAGGATAAAGGTGTAAAAAATGGAATTTGGAGGAACATAATTAATTTCAGGTGTTTGTTAGACACCTGCTGGGGGAATCGTTTTTGGCAAATGCGAAACAAACTCAAATCTTCTAAGAGTGAGAGATACACATGTAGAAGCATGGAGGTTACAGTGTTTGCCTCTACTTAGCTAAAATTTGGGAAAATATCTCTTTATAAACGCACACACATACACATGCATATGTGGTTTATGGGGACTCTTAATTGGCGTAATGATTTTTATACTGTACAAATTGTATATTCTATCCCCCTACACTAACCCTACCCCTAAACCTACCTATCACAGAAAATGTTTGCCTTTTAAAAAAAACAAAAACAAACCAGAAAGTTTATGTTCACATTGTAATACCCATGTCATTATACACATTTGTGTCCTCATAAACAATTTTTAAAATATTTGCTATATAATAATTTTACTTAGTTTATAATATAAAATAAACATTAGAGGTCTATAGTATGCTTCTTTATAGATAGCTAAGTAAAGTGTTAAGTGTGAGAGAGTAAAAGATGTCCCCACCCTTTTTTGACCTCTGCCCTCTCCCCATCTGTCACTTCTCCAACAGCACTGAAGTGAGTGAAGGATGAAGAGAGAAGATCCTGTGAGAATCAACACATGGCTGATTGTAAGAACTGAACTGCAGGATGTGTTGTATCTGGCAACGGCATGAAAACATTTAGTGAAATATGACTAAATTTGTACACACTGTACACACTGTGTGAAAAAAAACAAACATTTTTGAACACACAAACTGTATACACATGAGCAGGCCAACCATTAAGGCTTTATTTAAGGGAAATAAAACCTTTGGATGTAAGACAGTGTCATTAGTCATATACAACAAAATGTGAAAATATTGGAATGGGATGTTTTTGAATTCACAAGGAGCAAGGAGTCTGTTATATATATCATTAAACCTTTTTAAATGTGTGATTTTTTGATCAGATACATCTGAAACTCATCTGACACACAAATGGCAAACTATGTTGGATAGAATCTGTTCAGCAGCCAGAAGTGTGTGTGTTCAGTGCCTTCACACCCCAATATCAGGTTTGAGCCTGTCAGTGTTGAAGAGTAAGTGAGGGACATCGGAAGGTCTCAGCAGCCTAGTAGACATTACGAATACCTGAGAAAAGACAAAGGAAATAGATTAGACAGTTCTCTCTCTCTCTCTCTCTCTCTCTCTCTCACACACACACAGGTTTGTTTTGCTATTTTAGTGAGGACATTCAGGCGTAATGGTTTTTATACTGTACAAACTGTACATTCTATCCCCCTACACTACCCCTACTCTTAAACCTGCCCATCACAGAAAAACATTTTTTTTTTTAATTTCTTAAAAAAAGTGACCTCAAACTGTATGAAAGTGCTATATAAATACACCTCTTTGAACAAAACAAAACAAAACCAGACCAAACAAAACAAAACAAAACAAAACAAAACAAAACAAAACAAAACAAAACATAAAAAAAGAAACAAACAAGACAAGACAAAAAACATGTATGGGGGCAATTGGTATCTATGTGTGCAGTTTTTGGTCATAATACAAAATTCTGCAAAGTGGACCAGACTAGACGCAACAGTCAAAAGTCTGGCTCTGCAAGATTATTAGCTTGCATGTTATTAACCAGGTCTTGAAGATGAATAGAGCAGCATATAACTGCACCTGCTGACGCATGTGCTGAGGTAAGTACATGCTTTGTATTCGTTGGTGATAGATGAAGATGATTTGGCTCGTCTGAGACCTTCATTTAGAATATCACTTCAAAAGGGCTTTACAGAACGCTCGTTCCTTGTCACTCCCCTGGATATCTTGTTAAGTTAGTCAAGTTTAGTGCACCTTCATTAGTACATGACACCCTAAATTCCCATCTGTGAGTCTCTGTCACACACTAGCACAGCTGTGGGCCTAGGTCAGGCTATGTGTGGGCTTTCTGTTCCATAAGGGTCCACTCTGTGCTTTCATTATGTTTGATTTATTCATGACATGAAACTTTGATCAACAAAACTCCTTTCATACTGACTCAACCCGGTTACATCTCTATTCATTCACACACATGAGTGCAGATACACACACACTCCAATCAAGTCTGAGTAAATGATACAGAAAAAGAGAAGTAGAGAGAGAGAGAGACAGAGAAAAACAGGAGGAGACAGAGAGATGTGGGGTCCTTTAAATGCACCCAATGAATACAAGAGTGATGAGGAACAGACAAAGAATACATTAAAAACACAAACATAATGGTATAGATCATGATTAGTGCTTTTTCATTTCATATGGTCAACTTTTGATTCATAGGTATCATTTCAACAACAGAAAAAACACTGAACGCATGTTATCCAGGTTCATATTTCATATACAATACTGTTAAATGTTGGGGGTCTGAAAGTTTTTTTTTTTTTTTTTAAAGGTTTTTGAAACAACTCACCTAGGGATGGTCCCGCCCACGAATATTGACAGACACTGCCGTTTTAACAAAGAACCGCCCTAAGCGAGTTCACAGCGAGTTGTACAGTCCACCATTGCTGCACTGAAGAGAATGTCTCCCAAGCGTTTTAGGTGTTCTGTAGCTGGATGGATTAATCCACATAGTTCTCTCCGTTTAATCCCGAAATCTGAGCCGCTGAAGACGAGGTGGATTCATTTTGTTTTCGAAGAAAATGCTCCCTCAACTCTACCGAAATTCGTTTATGTCTGCGCGAATCATTTCACACTGGACTGCTTTCTGAACGAATGTCAATACAAAGGGACAATACAAAACAGAGGTTGTGCTAAAAATTTGTTACTTAAGGATAGATCAGTAAACTGTAAACTTACAGTCTCCAGAGTGATACTGGATACGGCAGTAATGAAGGTGAGAGCACTTTATTACAGTTCATCAGAGTTGATTTAAGGATATAAAGTTTACCAGTTTATTAAGCACAACCCGAAATGGCATAAGGTATTTATATATTTGTTTTCTGTTAGTTGTAACGAGTGTTTCTGTGTACTTCGCCGTGTATGTTGATGATAATGCAAGAGAGAGAGAGAGTTTATGGATAATATTTTAATGCACACTTGCACTGTGTTTTATTAAGCTCTTACAGTGATTTTCTAGAATGAAAACAGTCGCTTCATATTTTGTGTGAAGTACAATAAACGTTATAAATCTCATCGGTAAACAGGCTTGTACTAATATAGTGGATAAAAACAAGAAGACAATATAAGTTATAACCGTAATTGAACTAAACTATACCTGTTCTATCTCCATGCAGCATATATTCACAGTTTCTGTCATTATAGTGCGTCCTGACTGACTCCTGGAGAATCAGCTCTTGAAGCTCCGCCCTCTTAGGGCGAGCGCAGCAGCTCATTTGCATTTAAAGGGCACACACTAAAACAGCGTGTTTTTACTCACCCCCAAAAAGTGGCCATTTTAACATGCTATAAAAAATTATCTGTCATGTATTTTGATCTAAAACTTCACATACACACTCTGGGGACATCAGAGACTTATTTTACATCCTGTAAAAGGGGGCATAATAGGTCCCATTTAAAAAAACTGTTTTCAATTTGAGTACATTTTTAAATGCAATTTATTCCTGTGATGGCAAAGCTGAATTTTCAGGAGCCATTACTATGAAATTGTCTTCAGTGTCACATAATCCTTCAGAAATCATTCTAATATACTGATTTGCTGCTCAAGAAACATTTCTTAATACTTTTGTGGCAACCATGATACATTTTTTTTCAGGATTCTTTGATAAATAGAAAGTTCAAAAGAACATCATTTACTTGAAATAGAATTTTTGTAACATTTGAAATGTCTTTACTGTCAATTTTGATCGATTTAATTCATGTATGTGGATATACTTCTATAAATCAAGCTTAATATGAAGAGATTTGAGATGGTATTTGCTATCTCTTTTCGAAGGATTGCATAAGCCATTAAGGCTTAATAAAAGTATTAATTTCTTAAAAGCAAACAACAAATACCTTACTGACCCCCAATTTTTGAACGGTATTGTAATAGATAAAGAATAATAAAAAATGGTGTGACCCCCACCTGAGTGCCTGACTTATGGCTAGAGACGACTTCACGAATGAGGCGGAGCTCCGATGGCATGACCCCGCCCACCAGGAAGAGAAACAAGAGTGGATGATCACTTGGGTGGGGTCGGTTGACCTGCAGGGAAAGGAAATAAACAGAGAACATAAGCAGGAACTAAACAATAACCCTAGTTTCACTTTGCTTTGTGTTTTCAGCTGCAGTTTTAACTAAGCTGCTGAATTGCAAATTAGTAAACTGAAGTAATACAAACAAGACTGCTTGGTATAAAATATTTCAGACCAAGGGTCTTAAAGGCTTTGAGTCAAGCTTTAAATGTGGAGCATAAAGAAGTTAAAGATCTTTGAAATTCAGGATATTGATTTGCATTCAACAAATCAGCTAATTCAATTGTACTTCCTCTATCTTTTATTTATTTTATGTATTGGCTTTTGAGCACAATAGCTCCATGATCAATACCTCTTGCTCTGACTCCTCGCTAACTTTTTTAACCAATTTAAAGTCCACCTGAGGTCGACTAGTCTATCTAGTCTTTTTTTCAAATGTATGTTTTCCTTTTAATATTTTTGGAAGTTGTGCTTTAAAGTGGATGGCATCGCTGCTACAGCCATCAAAACACTGGTTTCGTAACAAATTCTCTGCCTTCAACAATACAATTCAAGACAATTACTGTCAGACGGCCAGGAAACAGCCTACTGTGAGCAATGTCCTAGCTACTATACATATTCGGTGTAAATAAAATAAAAATAAAATGACTTTTAATACATATTGGATATATATATATACACACACATATATATATATATACACACACACACACACATATATATATATATATATATATATATATATATATATTTATAAAAGATATTTAGCCTATTTATTTGTTGAATATCTGTCTGACCATCAATTATTATTATTTTTTTTTAAATATTGGTCTATGCACATGTGCAGATGGAGGTCTACGGCTTTTGCCTTGTCTCACAATGCTTTGTTCCCCAGCATTTCACCTGTGATCACTGTGTTTTAAAATGGCAGTCAAAAATAAATCAGACCTTGTGTTATCATCCATTCTAATGCTTGCTGTCCATCTGTTTTTTAACACAATAATGTGTCTCATGTGATCAACCCCCAAGAAACATGATGACACAAATCTATCGTAATTACATGGGGCTTCCCTAAGTTAGACCATTAAATTATGCAATTTTGCACATCCCTTGTACTAAATGTGTGTATGTATTATACAATTCAGAGCTCGGCTACAGGCCTGGGTCAAAACTAAACACTTTCACAGTCACAGCAGGAGCATATCATTCAGAACACACGGCACCTGGACACACTTTCATATGGACACAAGCACGCTGTCGCGCACATGCAGATGCACTGTAGGAGTGAGTTTGGCTCAGGCACATGGGGAGCTGCTGTCTGTGCCTGGTCCAGTGGACAGAGAGCTGGCCTTTGATTGGCTGAAAGAAAAAGTGAGTGGTGAATAAAAATCAGGCAATTAGGGATGCACACCCAGGAGGGCGGATCTCAGGAGTGGGGCTGTGCCGCCACGTGCAACTCAGGACCTTAAACCTGCATGGACAAACATGTGTAATATAGACAGAGAGAGAAGGATGAATAGATAAAAAGAAATGTATTTGGTAATAAATGATAAATGTGTGCAGAGAAAAAATAAAGAGAGAGACCTTGTTAATTCTTGGAGGATTCTTCAGCCTTTTCTTCATTTCATTTAACTATTTCGTCATGAATTCACACACTCCAGATGCATGTGGGTGTTTATCAGTGTTATCAGGTAATATGTTCTATACTTGCAAAGTGAATAACAACAGCATGAAAACACAAGGACGGCTTCACACATTAATCCCAGAGGAGGCAATCACACAGCATGTCCATGTGTATCAGTATAAACGTGCTCGCACACATTTAAGAGAGAACAGAGAGAGCAAGAGGACGACTTTCAGGCAGAAACATCTTCTGATTAACTTATTATTAAGCATACAAATGAAGTCACATACCCCCTAAACACATTCAGAAAATTTAAATAATGCAAACAGTGACACAGAGGGTTCACAGACTTCCAAAGGGGTGGATGGACAGAAAGCTGCTTAAAAATCAAGTACATTTTATTTTTACACATTGTTTTTTTTTTCTTCTAAATGCTTTATAGTCACATTCAGCAGCTAAGAGCTAGTTAGTTTACATTTCGTGATGATAAACAATCAAGCATCTGAAATTTTCTATATATAACTTTACAGTTGGTATACTGTATGCAGGGCTTGACATTAACTTTTTTGCTCACCAGCCACTGTGGCTAGTGGCTTTCAATAGTTACTAGCCACTCAGCATTTTCACTGGCCATAATTTTGACAGAGATACCATGGGGAAAAATGGCCATATAGATATTTTTATTATTATCTCATAATTTGGCAGCAGGTATTTTAGGCTGCTGTCACTTTAAGGCCTGACACACGGATCCATTATACTGTTACACATGAATGTTTTTCCTCAACTGTTTACATTCACTTAAAACATAACTGACTGTGTTTATGTGAATACCCACCAAGACTGGCATAATTTTTGTGTGTATTTGGCTGTTTAAGCACAATAAGCAGCGAAAAATAACTCAATTTAGTACTGAGATTTTCAATTCAAGCCCTGTAACACCAACAATATTCATCCAGTATAAAGACTACGATTGAAAAAAATGTATATTATTATTATATATTATATAATTATACACTGCCCAGACAAAAAAAAGGTCACTGTTTGGATTTAAATAGGCAAATGCTTAAGAGTCTATGACTGGATCATTATTGCTGTTATTATTATGTTTCTAGCATGTTATATGTTTAGCAACATGTTCTTCTACCCCTAATTGATGGAGTGTGTAGCTTTTTCTTTCCATTTTCACACATGAATTGGCACCTCTGAGTCCAGACCTTAGATTCATTGAAAGTCTCTGGGATGTGCTGGAGTAGACTTTACAGAGTGCTCACCTCTTGCATTGTCAATACAAGATCCAAAAACTGATGAAACTGATGAAATCTATGCACCACAGACACATCACTCTAGAGCTTTAAATATAAGCACATATTCAGTGCACACACTCACAGAAAAATTACACATAATTATCTGTGTAATGTGCCAGTGAGCAGTTTAGTATGGATGCTTTAAGCACACTGACATTATAACTGATTAAATATAGAGGCGTTGACCAGGCTCAGCATAACTCAAAAGCAGAAGTTTATGATCACAGCACTGCTATGTACCCAAACTCAAAAAACAACTTACTCAAAACTAAAATATGTACAGTTCATGAAGCCTTTCGACTACAAGCATTTTTGTGGTGTTATTTGAAAGAATACACTAGGCAGTTTGTTGTTATTTAATTACAATCATAAAGAAAAATAGTTCTAAAGGCTTAAATGTGTTGTAAAATGTTTAGAAAATAATTTTCATGAAATATTTTTGACATAACATATGTAAATGGCCTTGTTGCAGTCTAGAAAGCCAAGGCATTTAAAGCCACAAGTCTGGCCTATTCAAAATCTGAGAATCTGTAAAACTCTGTTAACTGATGTTTATTCACTTCTTCTAAGCATCCATTCAGTCTATTGTCTTGTGCTGCAATCTACCCCATTCATGTTCTGCCTCCCCTGTACACATTCACACCTCTCTGGCTGGGATATGCTGTCATTATCATTCTTTTGTCTTTACTGACGCCTTTCTATTCACACCATTTTAATCCCTCATTTATTGATCAAACTTCTCACTTTACCTTCTCTGACTTTGCATCAAATAACGTCCCCCATCTTTAAAAAAACAAACATTCAAATGATCGTACATGGATTAAAAAAAAAAAAAAAATTGTCATAAGATAATCATTCCAGGCAACAGATGCATAATTTAAGAACAGCATCAAAACACTACAATTTATGAGATTAATACACTTCTGCTTCAAACTCACTATGTAACTTCAGCTGAGTGTTTGAAACAACTTTAATCTGTGATCTGATGTGGCTTCTTAACATAGAATGTAATTTTATAGTATTCTATACTGTAATAAAGGCTACATCGATTAGCATTGCATTATAAATCTACTTTATTCTTCTGAAAATACATGTGATGGTTTGAAGAACACATAAACCCTATATTGTATTTTATTACTTGGCTCACTGGAATACTTGATTCTGATTGGTCAGTCACGACATTCCGAGGTGTGTTATAGTGCGCAACAGTCGGGTTCCAGAAGTAAAAACTCTATTCATTTTCTACAAATGGAAATTTATTTTAAACAATAACTTTAAAAACAGATAGACTGTGAGCTACGAGGTTGTTATTCCATGGTATTTGCTTCTGCTGAAGCAGTCAACCCGCATTATTTCAGCTTATTTTTTAAATAATTGTGTTTATCAGGGGAATTCCTGGCAAAAAACAACATTATTCATGATGCTGTACAGAATATTACACCAATCAGAGTCGAAAAAAGCAACACATGCGAAAATAGATCTTTAGCTCGACCCACTCCAATGAAGCACTGCGAATGATGTAATTGAGTCGATCTCTTTACGCTCTCAAAATGTTTAAATGTTTGTACAGTCAAACCAAAATTTATTCAGACTCCTTGAACATTTCATTAATTATTACAGTTTATTCATTATAGTTTAAAAAAATGGTAATAAAATATGAAAAGATCTCAGAGTTAAACTGTGTCAGAAAAAATGTATCTTAATTATGTCAGATAACACTTAAGCAAAACATGGTCAGGTCAAAGTGTCTGAATAATTTTTGGTTCCAAATTTTTATCAATTTTACTGGTAATCCACTGTATGAAGAATTTTTGGGTATAATATGTCACAGTTTACTTTATTTTGCTATCCTCACTTACATAAATGAACTATAGTGTCCTGCACCCACTAGTAAAAAAATATAAAAAATTATATCTGAATAATTTTTGGTTTGACTGTATATATATGCATATTTTGCAATAAACTTAAAATATATTGTTTATATGTAAGCAATAAGGTACGAGAGGCTGTGCTGTATCATGAATAAGTCACGGCTGAAGGGTGTTGTTAGGCACGTCGCGAAGCTGAGTCTTCCTTCCGCTGGAAAAAATAGTCCCTGACCGTGAACAGCAACAGAAGTTACATTATTACGCTATTAGATGGCGGCAAAGACTGTATTTATGAGTGTGTCAGTCAGTAGCAAAGACTTTTATATTGAAAAGACTGAATTGTTTTGAAAACGGAACAAGACGCAACTGACAAATGCTTTGACTAGCGCTGTCAGTCACGGGAAAACCCCATAACTGTTAAAAGGACAAGATAATACATCGGACATTTAAACAGATTTTTTATTATGAACATAGGACTGACCTGAAGGAAAATGCTAAATCTGAATGCAGGTAATAAACTCGCTCACTCAATTTTTCTCTCACAACACTGTTCTACATAATACAGTAAGCTTCAATGAACAATATCAATTGAGAACATACAGTTTACGTTGCTAAGAGTGGTATCGTGAATAAAACACAGCTATTGACCAATCAGAATCAAGGAGAGGAACTAACGGTTTTATAAATATATATAATCAATATTTGTAAATGAATAGTTTTTAATTTCGCCACCATTTTAATTTGATTATGCTATTCGCAATGTTTCATGGGATTGTAGTTCTCAGTACACAGTCTTGTACTTTTGTCTTTGTGTCTGATTTTCTAAAACTTTTTTGCTTCAAATCAAAGTTTGTAGTGTTGTCATGTGGATTTTATTCAAATTGCAAATAGATTATATACAGAAAGCGAGCAAAGAGCGCTCCCTTAATGACTGAAGCTGTCAATAATTGCAGTTGCAGCGGGCAAACTCTGTGCTCAATGCTGCGCTCAAAGCTGCAAATTGCATTGTAATTAGAAACCTTTCAAGTTCTTTAGACTACAGAGCATGAACACAAATAAGCATGGAGCTATTTGAAAGCAGCTGCCTATCAGTGGGTACCGAATTGAAATAATGAACAAATGACAAAAATGAACAAATTATTAGCACTATAAGATATAACAAAACAAGGTCAAAAATTAAATCTCAAGACTCTGAACTTTCTCTACTCATGTGTAGTTTTTCATGATTAAATAAAGACTTTAAACAGCCTGAAAGGAGCAGTATGTTTGAGTGTGAGTTACCTTCATGAACATGCTAAAGCCAGTCTTGAGAAGGTCAGTGAGTCCCCCCGACATGTGCTCTACATCAGGGCATTCACGTCTGTCTGGGTGGAAGATCTCCTCTAGCACCTGCTTAAGCAATGGCCGGTATGTTGCCTACATAAACAAACAAACAAACAAAAAATAGCTTATTTTATCAGATTCATTTCTGGATAAATGCTAAAATTTGAGGAATTATGTAAAAAAATACTGGGAAGAAAAGCCTGTTCTCCCACTAACAAACACTTCTCAGGTACCCCGCAGCATAAGTTGTTTTTAAATTGGCCTATTAGTATGCAAAAAGCACAATCTTTCGTTTCGAAGAAAAGGCCTGATTCAAGAGAACCCCATGAGGTACATATTTACAACTGTAAGTAATAAAATATATGAGAGAATAACAATGAGACAAAAAGTGCAACTGAGCACGTAAGCATCATTTACAGTGACAAACAAGAAAACTAATTTTAAATAGACCTGCTAAAACACTGCTCTTTTCACAGAGCAATATATAGTATAAATATATAAAACAAGAAAAGGGAGATGACCCAGTACTGAACCTTGAGGTACACCATAGTTGTAAAAGATAAAGCTGACCAGTTGTTGTTCTGACTACTAGGACAGATGGCACTGTGGGTTATATTAAAACAATGGCTTACAGTTTACAGAGCCATCACCTAAGCATGTGTGTGCTGAATGTACACAATTAACTTTTTTTTGGACATAACTCTCACTCTCAAAAACAAAATCCATGCTGTCTTGTTATTTTTCTTTGTTTGGTGAAACCCATAATCATTCACAAGCAATTTACTTTTCAACAAAAAGAACATAGCAAGATGATAGAAAGAAACAAGTTCAATAGTGTGGGCTGCCATACTGGAAAATTGAAAAATTATATTTCCCATTTTCAGCTACATTTTTTCCCCATCATGGTGTTCCTGTAATGTTCTGTTTCCTGCGTAGCGAGTGAGTGTAGGAGCTGACAAAAGCAGGTTTAAAAGTGAGGGTTGTTTAGGACAGTTATTATCTGCTGCATATACAGCATCAGCGGGGGCCAGTAAAACTGAAGACACAGTAATGTGATGATTCATGGATTCCCTGAATATGAACGTACAGCCTCGGGCCACTCTAATCAACCCCTACTGTTTAACTTACATTGACGCTGCGCTGAAAAATGGAGTTTACTGGGTTCAACACGGATCCTGATCTAACAGCCTAAGTTATTAACACTGTCTGGGTGTTTGTTTGTGAAAGTGTTACAAAAAGGAGGTGCATACATGTTAAACAGATGTGTCTTTGTATTTTGGTGTGTCTAAAAGGAAGCAGAAAACGTAGCAGCTCTCAATGTGTTTTCCTAGGGCAGTCAACTGATTCAAAGTTTTAATATACAATTAACTACATGATATGCTGATTAACTAACTGAATTAATCACAGTGATGTGCATATATTAACATATGCTAGGAAAAGGCAATTGAAAATAATTCATATACATCATTGTGGCAGAGAATTAAAGCATTGAATAGACATCACAAAAAGTGGCTTTAGAAGTCAAAATATTGCTTATTTCCATATCAGTAAATATAAGCATGGTCATTTTTTGTTTTGAGTTTGGCAAACCTTTTATTCTTATATTCTGTCTGCAATAGTTTTATATTTATAACATGTTTGGTCTAAAAACATATTTGCCCACCCTGTCCCTCAGTGTCAAGTTTGACTTTGAAAAACACATTACTTTAACACATACCCTTTTTTATGGAACTGGAGAGTTTATGAATGCCATGAAATTCTCTAGCATTCCAGAAGGTTGACATGACATGACCTGACCTGCTCAACTTCACACATCCAGATGCAGATTTCCAGTAATCACACAAAGTTCTTAAGTGTGTGTTAATTTCATGAATCTTCCCTGAAATCTGCACCTGGGGCTAAAGATTTCATACCTGGCCATGATGCCTGGTTCCGCACGTGCAAACTCCCTCGCACAGAGCCACACCTACATTAATGGGCTTTCAAGAATCACCTGTGCTGTCTTGAGTCTGTCTTTCAGGTTTCTGCATCTTCCTAACTCATTTGACTCATCTCTCCTCTCCTGACACATGAGTGTACCTGTAGAAACAGCACTTCTAGGCATTTCTAAAGAAGATGACTGACAATTACATCACAATTCTGCTTTTACCGTAAATGAGTGATGAAACTCTGCCATTTATTAACAGCCCTTCCCATTTTAAATGTGCCCATATAAGGGAAGATATGACATTTTAGAGACACTTTACTTATAATAGGAACATATAAATGAGAAATGAATTCAAATTTGGCCTTTAAACTCCATGTCAAAAACACATCAGAGATAGAAAACAACACAGAATAAACACACACATATGTGCCCTCAGTCATAATACACAGCCTGAAAGGAAAACACCCACATTTCCAATAAGTGAATATGCACTTTGTCATGTTTAGTCATCTAAAGAGTCATTTTGGAACCCACTACCACAATTATTAGAAACTCAAAACAATTGAATTAATTGCATTTACGCCAACACAAAATTATTTGCCTGTGATCAGCTGATGAACAGCCTGTTTGAGTTTAAATGCAGTTTTAAATAAATTGCCTACTCTCTATTTTTTGTCTCTTGCTCCTGTTTCTTCTTTTGGCATTTTGAAGCAGTACTTACAACCTAGTTACGATCCAGCAGTGCAAAATGCGAATACTTGTAATGTTTCCCCTGGTCTTAAGATTTTGTTCAGGAGTGTATATTTTATATATATATATATATATATATATATATATATATATATATATATATATAGAAATAAATATAAATAAATATGTAGAAAATTAACATGGATTAATCATGCCCAACTCATATCCAAATCCCTTAATCATCTCAGCAAACTATCTGAGTATACAGTATCATGTTATTTACAGTGCATCCGGAAATGTGCATTACAGCCTTATTCCAAAAGGGATTAAATTCATTATTTTCCTCAAAATTCTACAAACAATACCCCATAATGACAACATGAAAGAAGTTTGTTTGAAATCTTTGCAAATTTATTAAAAATAAAAAACATAAAAAATCTCATGTACATAAGTATTCACAGCCTTTGCCATGACACTCAAAATTGAGCTCAGGTGCATCCTGTTTTCACTGATGATCCTTGAGATGCTTCTACAACTTGCCTGGAGTCCACCTGTGGTAAATTCAGTTGATTGGACATGATTTGGAAAGGCACACACCTGTCTAAATAAGGTCCCACAGTTGACAGTGCATGTCAGAGCACAAACCAAGCCATGAAGTCCAAGGAATTGTCTGTAGAACTCTGAGAGGAGAACTGTATCGAGGCACAGATCTGGGGAAGGGTACAGAAAAATTTCTGCAGCATTGAAGGTCGCAATGAGTAGCCTCTATCATCCGTAAATGGAAGAAGTTTGGAACCACAAGGACTCTTCTTAGAGTGGGCCGCCCGGCCAAACTGAGTGATCGGCAGAGAAGGGGCTTCAGGGAGGTGACCAAGAACCCGATGGTCACTCTGACAGAGCTCCAGCGTTCCTCTGTGGAGCGAGGAGAACCTTCCAGAAGAACAACCATCTCTGCAGCACTCCACCAATCAGGCCTGTATGGTAGAGTGGCCAGACGGAAGCCACTCCTCAGTAAAAGGCACATGACAGCTCGTCTAAAGGACTCTCAGACCATGAGATACAAAATTCTCTGGTCTGGTGAAACAAAGATTAAACTCTTTGGCCTGAATAGCAAGTGTCATGCACCGCTCATCACCTGGCCAATACCATCACTACAGTGAAGCATGGTGGTGGCAGCATCATGCTGTGGAGATGTTTTTCAACGGCAGGAACTGGGAGACTAGTCAGGATTGAGGGAAAGATGAATGCAGCAGAGTACATGTTCATGTACAGAGACATCCCTGATGAAAACCTGCTCCAGAGCACTCTGGATCTCAGACTGGGGTGAAGGTTCATCTTCCAACAGGACAACGGCCCTAAGCACACAGCAAGATAACAAAGGAGTGGCCACGGGACAACTCTGTGAATGTCCTTGAGTGGCCCAACCAGACCCAGATTTGAACCCGGTTGAACATCTCTGGAGAGATCTGAAAATTGCTATGCACCGACGCTTCCCATTCAACCTGATGGAGCTTGAGAGGTCTTGCAAAAAAGAATGGGAGAAACTGCCCAAAAATAGGTGTGCCAAGCTTGCAGCATCATACTCAAAAAGACTTGAGGCTGTAATTGGTGCCAAAGGTGCTTCGACAAAGTATTGAGCAAAGGCTGTGAATACTTATATACATGTGATTTTTTTAGTTTTTCATTTTTTATAAATTTGCAAAGATTTCAAACAAACTTCTTTCACGTTGTCATTATGGGGCATTGTTTGTAGAATTTTGAGGAAAATAATGAATTTAATCGATTTTGGAATAAGGCTGTAACAACAAAATGTGTATACTGTATACAATATATGACTTTTTAAATGTTTTTGAAAATCTGCATTTATTTGATCAAGTATCAAATATCCAGTAAAAAATTAATATGAAATTGTGACGAGCAGGGCGGGGCGAGAGCCGTGAGGGAACGGCGTGAGGCCGGTGAGTACCGGTCTCGCATCTCTCACGGAGGAGCTCCGGAAGCATAAAAGGAGGAGCGACGACAGTGAAGGACGAGAGAGGACCAGGCCTGGATTTTACGTTGTGTTTTATTATGTTGGTGTCGTTTTGTATTTTGTTTACTTTCATTTTGTATTTGTTTATTTTGTATTAATGTTGTGTTTAACGTTCGCCGGTTCCCGCCTCCTTCTTCCCGTATCTACGAACTGTGTTACATTGGTGCCGAAACCTGGGAGAAAGGAGGGACATGCTGTCAGAAAGCCCTCGCTGCTGAGGAGGATCACGGTGCTGAGGAGGTCGGGCAGCACGGAAGAGTGAAGACCGCGAGTGGCTGCCCGAGGTGGTGGTTCTGGAGCGAGTATACATCGGGTGGGACGGAGAGCTTGCTGCCGTGCTCCTGGGTCAAGGTGGGGTGGCTGCCGTTCGAGAGGGAGCGGAGGAGTTGCTGCCATTCGCCGTGGGCTGGAGCCTGCTGCCGTCCGCCATGAAGGGGAGGAGCAGGGAACGGGGGAGGAGCTGCCGGCTGCCCTCAGCCGGAGGAGCCATTGCCGGCTGCCAGGGGGTGGAGGAGGATCGCGCCGTCCACCGAGCGTCTAGTACCATCGCATGGCACCGCGAGGAAGAGCCTCTCAGCTGGCTGAGGACCGAGCGGCAGTGTGTCCGGGAATCAGACCAAGAATTTTTTCTTTTTTTCTTTTTCCTCTCTTCCTCTCTCGTCTGTGTCGCTCCTTGTGCTTCCGTCTCCTTTTCTCTCATCTTGTCTGTCCTTACCCCTAGGTGCTGCAGCCGCCGAGACTGGCCCAGGGGGGAGTAGAGCGCTGTCTCGTGGGTACCCCCGGCCTGTGAGGGGCGATGGGGGTATGTGACAAGCAGGGCGGGGTGAAAGCCGTGAGTGAACAGCTGCGCGTTGCACCGGTCTCGTATCTCTCACGGAGAAGCTCCGGAAGCATTTTACTTTTGTTTTGTATTTGTTTATTTTGTATTAAAGTTGTGTTTAACGTTCACCGGTTCCCGCATCTACGAACTGTGTTACAGAAATATTATTACAGTTTTAAATATTTCTTCAGAAATTATTCTAATATGCTGATATGGTGCTCAAGAAACATTTCTCACTATTATTATTGTTGAAAACAGTTGTACTACTTAATATCTTTATGGAATTATCTTTACTCTCACTTTTGAATAATTTAATGCATCCTTGCTAAATAAAAGTATTTATAAAAGAAGTCGGAATGAAATGAAATTTTCTTCCCTATTGTGATGTGTATCTGAGTGAAACGGCTTCTCAAACAAGAAAAAATGTAGGGCTGAGACTTGCTGTGATCTCATGTGAGTGACAGATTTTCCCACCCTTGTGCGTCGTCAGAGAAGAGAAGAGATGTCGTTGCAAGAGGGAGGGGAAGTTATTTTGATTAAAAATTACAAGGGCACATTTTTATAAAAAAGGATAATGTGAACAAATAAATCATTTATAATAAATACTGCAATATTCCATAAAATATAAGACTTCAATTTCTTAAAAAAACAAACAAACAAACAAACTAAAAGTGTATTTAATATACAAGTATTGCATTACTGATGTATGTTACTACAATAAAATTAAGCAACTAATAAAACAAAGCAAGATCTTTTAGTAAAGAATAAACTTGCTACCAAATAAGTGTCAAAATCTAACTGTAATTCAGAATTAAATCACCAAATCTCACGTAAATGCTGTATTGCAAATCAAAAGAGCATGAGATCAGTCAAGATGTTTCATTCACAGATTTTTGTTGCAAAAAGTGTGTTCCACTGAGTCTCCAAAAATAACATGCACCATTGTTAAAAATAGCCTGTTAATGACATGCAGCCACAATTAAATACCTCAAAAAATAAACCTCTAGATGAAAGATTACTCAACAAGCTAAAAAAAGATAACACAAAAAGCGTATATAAAAGAAGGCTTATTATTCTTCAATTGAGTGACTCATGCGTTTTCCTGGTGTGTACCGGTGTCTGGTAGGTGGATTATGGGTAGTTGAGAGAGAAAGGCTGGCAGTGAGCTTTTTTTTTTTTTTTAGAAACCTGTCCTGCTGCTCGGACCAAGACAGAATTCTGATACGTTTGCTTGAGTCCTCATCAGCAGGCCCAAAAAGAAAATGTAGAATTTTGTGAATGACGGACAATAAGACAAAAACATCTGAAGCGCACCTGTAAAACATAGGTGTATGTATATGTTTGGAATAGATTGCTAGCGTAATGCTTACCACATACTGTTCAGTATATACTACACACAATTAGTATGCTACATTGTTGTCATATGCCTTAATCATGACCATGTTGCTTTGTATCCAGTTAGCATCTCAGAAATAAAAACTTTGCACTGCATTTCCAATGTGGAAACTGTAGTGTAGGTCATCCAGGTATGCTAGCAGACATGAAATTGCATACTTTGAAAACTATACACTACATTGAATAGCTATACACTGCTCAGAAAAATTAAAGGAAAACTTTTTAATCAGAGAATAGCATCAAGTCAGTTAAACTCCTGGGTTATTGATCTGGTCAGTTAAGTAGCAGAGGGGGTTGTTAATCAGTTTCAGCTGCTTTGGTGTTAATAAAATTAACAACAGGTGCACTAGATGGGCAACAATGAAACGACCCCCAAAACAGGAATGGTTTTACAGGTGGAGGCCACTGACATTTTTTTCCCTACTCATCTTTTTTGACTGTTTTTCACTAGTTTTGCATTTGCCTAGGGTCATTGTCACTACTGGTAGCATGAGGCGATACTTGGACCCTACAGAGGTTGGACAGGCAGTCCAACTCCTCCAGGATGGCACATCAATATGTGCCATTGCCAGAAGGTTTGCTGTGTCTCCCAGCACAGTTTCAAGAGCATGGAGGAGATTCCAGGAAACAAGCAGTTACTAGGAGAGCTGGACAGGGCCGTAGAAGGTCCTTAACCCATCAGCAGGACCGGTATCTGCTCCTTTGTGCAAGGAGGAACAGGATGAGCACTGCCAGAGCCCTACAAAATGACCTCCAGCAGGCCACTAGTGTGAATGTATCTGACCAAACAATCAGAAACAGACTTCATTAGGGTGGCCTGAGGGCCCGATGTCCTCTAGTGGGCCCTGTGCTCACTGCCCGGCACCGTGGAGCTCGATTGGCATTTGCCATTGAACACCAGAATTGGCAGGTCCACCACTGGTGCCCTGTGCTTTTCACAGATGAGAGCAGGTTCATCCTGAGCACATGACAGACGTGTAAGGGTCTGGAGAAGCCGTGGAGAACGTTATGCTGCCTGTAACATCATTCAGCATGACAGGTTTGGTGGTGGATCAATGATGGTCTTGGGAGGCATATCCATGGAGGGATGCACGGACCTCTACAGGCTAAACACCCTGACAGCCATTAGGTATTGGGATGAAATCCTTGGACCCATTGTCAGACCCTATGCTGGTGCAGTGGGTCCTGGGTTCCTCCTGGTGCACGACAATGCCTGGCCTCATGTGGCGAGAGTATGCAGGCAGTTCCTGGAGGATGAAGGAATTGATACCACTGAATGGCCCCCACGCTCGCCTGACCTAAATCCAATGGCACCTCTGGGACATTATGTTTCAGTCCATCCAATGCCACCAGGTTGCACCTCAGACTGTCCAGGAGCTCAGTGATGCCCTGGTCCAGTTCTGGGAGGAAATACCCCAGGACTCCATCCGTCATCTCATTAGGAGCATGCCCCGACATTGTCAGGCATGCATACAAGCATGTGGGGGCCATACAAACTACTGAGTACCATTTAGAGTTGCTGCAATGAAATTTCAGCAAAATGGACTAGCCTGTTGCGTCATTTTTTCAACTTTGATTTTCGGGGTGTCTTATATATATATATTTTCTGAACAAAGCCTAGTTGTATGTGCACATTTCTGTGCTTTATTTTGGGTACATTTATATGTGTGTCTCCATGTTGTTGACCTACATTCTAGCTGAGTGACTAGTGATTAGCTGTCACATAAAGATGAGTACGAGATGAAACGGAGTATAAGTACTTGAGCCTGAGCTTGTGCTTTTAGATAGAAAGTAGATGAAAATGAAAAACCAAACACACACACAAGCACACCGTGTGTAAATAAGTTACGATGACAGAATAATTTGCAAAGGAACATTCCCGGACTGTGAGTCTCACCAAAGTCACACTATGTACCAAACCTCTCTGACATAACTCATAATCTGTTTAGCATCTAAAACCTCAGGCACAGACATACATGTGTATTGCTGAAAATATTCCCAATTAGATGTCTGAGTTTACTGTTGACGTGTGTCTTTGTGTATGTGAGTGTATCACTGCCAAGTCTGTCTTAAGTACATGTTCTCTTAAGTACGTAACTTGAGCTCTTTAAAGCTGATGCGACCTCCAATGAAGAGACACAAAGCATAACACATTAAAATATGTTCTCTCCAGTCTGACTGCTCCTTCTCGCGCAGCTTTTCTTTACCATCACGCAAATGTTTCATCAAAATAATCCTGATCTAGAATGATCAAGGGAGCAGTTGAGATCTTTTTTTTCTTTATATTTTACATGTAAACACAACGTTATATGTTGTTTTGGGTTATTTCATTATTAATTTACACTATAGTTAACAAGAGTCATGGGCCAATATGATTTTTTTTTCAAAGAAATTAATAATTTTATGTGGCAAAGATGCATTAAATTGATGACAAAAGTGACAGTAAAGACATTTACAACGTTACAAAACATTTCAATTTCAAACAAATGCTGGTCTGAACCTTCTATTCATCAAAGAATTCTGAAAAAAAAAATGATCACAGTTTCCATGAAATATTAAGCAGCACAACTGGAGTACTCCTGAAAATATTTTAAA
The DNA here is from genome assembly GCF_019924925.1 of Ctenopharyngodon idella. NCBI lineage: Eukaryota > Metazoa > Chordata > Actinopteri > Cypriniformes > Xenocyprididae > Ctenopharyngodon > Ctenopharyngodon idella. The sequence goes on along the minus strand of NC_067239.1, from coordinate 15,730,725 downwards.
ATCTATTAAAACAGAAAATGGTTATTTTAATTTGTAATATTTCACAATATTACTATTTTTACTTTCTTCAAATAAAATACAATGATAAAATAAAATGCAGCCTTGGTGAGCACAAGAGTCTTCTTTGAGAAATATTTAAAAACTCGTACCGACCCCAGACTTTTGAATGGTAGTGTATATTAGTGAAGAGTGACAGATAACTACTGAGCGAGAGCAGGAATGGGATTGAGAAACCACAAAAATGCCCCAACAACAATTTAAAAACCAACAATGAATACACAGAGACAGGTTTAAAGGGTGACCGAAAAGCTTTGACATTTCTCTGCCGGCACTTAGCACATATTTTCTGTGCCCCATTTATTAAACATTTTTCCAGTGTCAACAGCATTTTCCGCCGTTGGCTTTACATCCTTATCGTTTACTTTGGTTCAAAGCATATCTACAGAAGTAATCTGAGGCTTACAGCTGGCAAACAGCTTTACTTCCTAACTGTATTTCTCCTGAGATCTCATTCTAGCATAGCAGTGTGGCTTGCTGATGCATTTTCAAAGCAAAAGTGAGATAACAAAACAAAAATTTAATTTTGGTGGCAAAATACTAGGACAAAATGTTCTTGCATCAAAAACAAAAAAACAAAGCAAAAATTAGATGCAGGCTACTGGTGATAAATAAGGATGTGCTATTCAATCCCCATCATGAATGCAGTGGTGCAGTGTTTTTAATGTGGTTTCATGACACTCCATCTGTGAAAAACAACTGGAGGAACACAGTGGATTAAACTCCACAGATCACCGTGACCAATATGATTAAAGGGTCAGTTCACCCAAAAATTAAATTTCTGTCATTAATCACCCACCCCCATGTCACTCCAAACCCGTAAGACCTTCGTTCATCTTTGGAACACAAATTAAGATATTTTTGATGAAATCTGTGAACTATCTGGCCTCCGATAGACGGCAACACAACCACCACTTTCAAGGTACAGAAAGGTAGTAAAGACATCGTTAAAATAGTACATTTGACTACAGTGGTTCAACCGTAATGTTATGAAGTGACAAGAATACTTTTTGTGTGCAAAAAAAACAAACAAAAATAACAACTTTATGCAACAATTTCTTCTCTTCCATGTCAGTCTCCTATGCAGTTGACGTAGTAAACACAATGCAGCACTTCCGTGTTAACGTCAGAACGCCAGCTCAGTATTGGCCGACGCTGTTCAGATGAGCACCACGACGCATGCGTGTGATGCTGACGCAGGAGCCGGCCAATAATGAGCCGCTGTTCTGACATAGAACCCAGAAGCGCTGCACTGTGTGAATAAAGTCATTATTTTTGTTTGATTTTTGCGCACAAAAAGTATTCTCGTCACTTCATAACATTAAGGTTGAACCACTGTAGTCACATGAACTGTTTTAAATATGTCTTTACTACCTTTCTGGGCCTTGAAAGTGGTGGTTATGTTGCAGTCTATCGGAGGCCATATAGCTCACAGATTTTATTAAAAATATCTTAATTTGTGTTCCGAAGATAAACGAAGGTCTTACAGGTTTGGAGTGACATGAGGGTGAGTAATTAATGACAGGATTTTCATTTTTGATAAAAAAATGAAAATTTTCCCATGTTTTACTCACCCTCAGGTCATCCTAGGTGTATATGACTATCTTCTTTCAGTCGAACACAATCTGAGATATATTCAAAAATATCCTTGCTATTCAAATATTTATAATGGTAGTGAATGAGGGGCCTGTTTTGAAGCCCCAAAAAATTGCATCCAACCATCCATCATAAATATAATCCATATAATCCAGTTCTGTCAAGTTAAGAGGACATTGAGTGCTACTTTACAAAAACTGCACTGAGTTACTAACATCATTACTTTAGCTAATTATCCCCCCAACACGGATGAATAAAACTACTAAAAACTACTGAACCAGCAGAGAGCATCTCTGAATGACTGTAACACAAGTGCTTCCTGGTTAGGAAAAGAAGACATCAGTGTGTTATATAATCAGCTCTTTACCCCCCTGTCCCTCAGTCTGACTCTTTCTCTTTCACTGTCTTCTACACAAATGAACACAAGAGCACATGAAACACTCTCAAAAGGTACAAGAGTGGATGTTCAGTTCTGTCATACAGTATAGGTAAAAGGTTGTGACGCACTCTGGCTACCAGTAGTCAAAGACAGTCACACACAGTCTGTCGCAGGTTCTGCATGAATACAATGATCTAAGAGGAAAACATGATATTTATGAAGAAACAGGACAGAGAATTTTTATAATATCCGTATGAATCACAGAGGCATTCTGCTCCTGTATACACACAGGGTCCAAAACGCAATGTATGAACTGACAATTACCAGCTGTGACACTGTACATTCATTACTTTGTCTGTGGAATTATTTAGCTGTTTTACCATGTGTATTTGTGATGTCACTCGCAGCATCATACCTGAGATGAACCAGCTCAACTTAATAAAAGAACAAAAACATGAAGATTTATGATGTTCTTCTTCATATTTTTTGTTAATGTGAGAAGAATTCCACATATGAGTTGCCACATGGACTTCTGGGAAATATTTTTTGGCATTCTGGAAACTTTTTCCATGGAGGTACAATTTAGCAGATGTGCAAATAGATGCTTTCTTTAGCAGATATTCTTTCATTTGAATTGTTCATTTCACTTAAAGTAGCAGGGTCAGATTATAATCATTTGCACAGTTCGACTTAAATCATGTACTATGTTGATGAAAAAGTAAATACATAACCAAAGATGTATAAATAAATTACAATACAAATAAGTTAAATTTAAATATACAGTATGTGTAAATAATGAATCATAACTCACATTATTTATGGGTATTATTTACTAAATTGTTTATTATTGACACTTAAAAAGAGATTAAAAAGAGATAAAATAGAGATAATATTTTTTTCAGTGTTTGCATATGTTTTATGCATATTTTGATATTTTACATTTTTACTTATTTATTCTTATTATTTTTGAATGGTGGCATAAGTGTAAAGAATAAACAATTTAGTAAATATCTGTCTGTTCACTTATCATAATATGCCTTATAATTTGATTATCGTTCTTTTTATTTATTTATGCAGATTTCTGACTTACCTTCATCATTTTGATAGTCAAGTCAAGTCACCTTTATTTATATAGCGCTTTTTACATTGCAGATTGTGTTAAAGCAGCTTTACAGTGATAGAAGGAACATAATTTTGTCTATACAGCAGCTCTAGAAGAAAATAGTGTCATTGTCCAGCTTAAGTTCAGTATTGATTCATTTCCTTTGTAAAAATCATTAGTTATTAATTTAGTTCATTTATCATGATAGACAACTATGCTCTTATTTGGGGCTTGGCAAGTAGATTTTTGGACCCTCAACACAAGTATTTTTATGGTTTCAGACCTTGAACAAAAATGAGGACAAGGAGGATATCAGAGAAGCTACAAGAGTCTTGTTTGGGTGAAGTTTTTTCACATTTATGCTGTAGGGAGACCAGCTGAATGTTAATATGTGGCATTGCATGTTTAAGAAACGTAAATTGCATGTTATCTAAATGCCGCTCAAGGTTCACTGACCTGGTGTGCTCCATCACTGGGAGTGTACACGGAACTGAATTGCTTCAGGTGGTCTCGGGCGTGACTGACTCCTCTCAGCGTCTCAAACATGTTCTCCAGGGCAGAGTGGGCGCGCTCCACTGTCAACTCTTCAGGGCTGGAGACTCCTAAAAAACACACACACAGAGGAGAGAGTCTAAACACTACATGAATGTTCATGTAATAAGAAATCTTTCTGGCTTTCTTATTCACAGTTCAATTGTTTGGGGTCAGTCAACACATATTTTAACAAGGACACATAAAATTGATTAAAAGTACCAGTAAAGACATTTAAAATGTTACAAAATATTTATATTTCAAATAAATGCTAATCTTAACTTTATATTCATCAAAGAATCCTGAAAAAAGTTACCAGTTTCCACAAAAATATTAAGCAGCACATCTGTTTTCAACACTGATAATAATTAGAAATGTGTCTTGAGCACAAAATCAGCATATTAGAATGATTTCTAATATGAGGAGAGGATCATGTGACACTGAAGACTGGCATAATAATGCTGAAAATCTCATGTTGTATGTCAAACTGAGTAGTGTATCACAGAGAAACATCGTGCTCAAGTCATCTTTGCGATGGAGGTTCGGGTTGAATAACTAGATCTTTCAAAGCTTCATTATTGGACTCGAGCTCGGATTGATATGGTAAAATCAGCGGCATCTTTGCTGTCTTTACAGTGTGAACAATTGTTGAGCTTTAGGAAGCCTCCGGAGCTGAAGTTCAGTTATGGTAATGGACGTTTCGTTTCTGACACGCGCTGTAAGCAATAGACTGGGCCATCTGGCGAATCACAGCAGAGTAAGCTCACGGAAAGAAGGGATTTAGAGAGAATGAATCGTCGGATGAGTCGTTTGAGAATCATTGAAAAATTTGGTGATGTGCAGTGTATGAGAAAATTATAGTGTTTTTTTTTTTTTTTTTTTTTTACCTTTGATGCATGTAAACCTGTTATAGGAGACCTCCAAAACAAAATTAGGAACCTTTAAAATAGCATAATAAGGGCACTTTAATAAGCAAAACTGTTACCCAATCATAGCAGTGGGCGTTTACTTCCAAGTCTTGAATGCTGCTTGAGTGTTTGAAAGAGAGGGTCAAAAAAACAGGATAGAAAATAGCCTATTACTTCTAAATTATCATGTTTTTTGATGTAAAAATCTTGATAACATTATATGTGGACCTCAGAGAAAATTATAAAATAAAAAAATGCAGTTCATGACTCCTTTAAAGTAGTAGCAAACTATTATTTTAAATTATAATAATATTTCACAATATTGTATAAATGCAGCCTTGGTAAGCATTAGAGACTTTCAAAAAAAACAAAAAAACCTTATATTGTAAATAAATATTTTGATAGAATATATTGTATACAATTTTGTAAGGATGTAGTGTGGGCTGTACATTAGATTGAGTTGTATTGCTGAAAGGGAATCAGAGGACAAAAGCTCTTTTCATTGGAAAGCAACAGCTCCTGAGTTAGTCAAAATTTAATGTGCACCAACTAAACTCAGACACTGGAGAATGAGAGAGTGAGAGACTGCGAAAGAGAGTGAGAGAATGTCTCATTTAGAGGGGGAAAGCGTGAACAAAGGTGTTTGACAAAAACAAACTTTGTTGTCATACCAGCAGCAATGATGGCGCTGAAAGCAAAGAGAGACTAAGAGAAGACAAATGGAGGACGGAATAGCAACTTGGGTGGGTGAGACTGGCACATCATCCTGCATTAGCTGTGGAATGCAAGGGCTGGGTAATAAGAGAGCCACCCATCCTTCAACCAGATCTAAACAATCTTGCACCTGAGAAATAAGACATTCTGCTCGGCCAGTTAAACCTCTCTGGCCCTGCCAAACCCGCAGACGCATGGCTAAAGCGGAGCAGTACACTTATGTAAGACTCATATTGATGGTAGAATAAGACAAGCAACTGATTTCTACCAATGCTAATACTGTAGCTAATGTAATTAAAGTCATGAATCACAAAAATCTCAGCACAAATGCTTAATATGATAAGTTTGAGTTCGATAAGATTTGTAATGTATTTTGAAAGTCTTTTATGCTCACCAAGGCTGCATTCATTAGATCAAAAATATAGTAAAACAGTAATATTGTCAAATATTATTACAATTTAAAATAACTGTTTTCTATTGTAATCTATTTTAAAATATAATTTATTCCTGTGATGGCAAAACTGAATTATCAGCATCATTACTTCAGTCTTCAGTGTCACATGATCCTTCAGAAATCATTCTAACATGCTGATTTGCTGCTCAGAAAACATTTCTTATTATTACCAATGGTGAAAACAATTCAATATTTTGGGGAAACAGTGATACACTTTTCAGGCTTCTTTGATGAATAGAAAGTTACACTTTATTTTAAGGTGTCCTTGTTACAGTGTAACTATACATTTAAAGGGTTAGTTCACCAAAAAATGAAAATTCCTTCATTAATTTCTCACACTCATGTCGTTCCACACCCATAAGACCTTCGTTCATCTTCGGAACACAAATTAAGATATTTTTGATGAAATTCGAGAGCTGTCTGACTCCATAGACAGCAATTTAACCAGCACTTTTAAGCCAGAAAGGTACTAAAGACATCATTAAAATAGTCCACGTGACTGCAGTGGTTCATCATGTTAATTTTATGAAGTGATGAGAGTACTTTTTGTGTGCAAAAACAAAACAAAAATAGCGACTTTATTCAACAATATATTCTCTTCTGTGTCATTCTCGTATGCTGTTTATATTTAGCGCTTCCAGGTTCTACGTCAGAATGGCGACTCATTATTGGCCGGCTCCTGCGTCAGCATCACACACATGCGTCGTGCTGCTCACGTGATCAGCATCAGTCAGCATCATCAGTTCATGTGAGTACAGTGGTTCAATATTAATATTATAAAGCGACGGGAATATTTTTGGTGCGCCAAAAAAAACCAAAATAACGACTTATTTAGTGATGGCCGATTTCAAAACACTGCTTCAGGAAGATTCAGAGCGTTATGAATCAGCGTGTCGAATCATGATTCGGATCGCGTGTCAAACCGCCAAACTGCTGAAATCACGTGACTTTGGCGCTCCGAACTGCGGATTCGACACGCTGATTTATTATGCTCCGAAGCTTCCTGAAGCAGTGTTTTGAAATCGGCCATCACTAAATAATTCGTTATTTTGTTTTTTTGGTGCACCAAAAATATTCTCGTCGCTTTATAATATTAATATTGAACCACTGTACTCATATGAACTGATTTAAATATGTTTTTAGTACCTTTATGGATCTTGAGAGAGGAAATGTCATTGCTCCCTATGTAAGCCTCACGGAGCCATCCGATTTAAACAAAAATATCTTAATTTGCGTTCCGAAGATTAACGAAGGTCTTACGGGTGTGGAACGGCATGAGGGTGAGTAATAAATGACAGAATTTTCATTTTTGGGTGAATTAACCCTTTAATTAACTACATGTACTTACTACATAAATTAGGGTTATGGTTAGGTTTAGGGTTAGTTGCTTGCTGGTAATTATTACTAAAGTAAGTACATGTAAGATGTGTAACAGGGACACTGTAAAATAAAATAAATAGTGTTGCCAAATAGCATTTATTTGGAATATAAATATTTTCTAACATTATAAATGACTGTCACTTTTGATCAATTTAATGCACCCTTGCCGGAAAAAAAAAAAATTTATTTCTTCAAATCAAGTCAACAAAAATTTAACGGAACAATGCAAGCACTCTTGGGTCCAACCAAAACAGAGGACCTGCAGAGGACAGCATTGAGAAGAAATTTGCTAACAAAACTGCTACAGACATCCATCGTTGTGATCTCAACTGGCAGATGAGTCTTACTACGACAAAACACATCAACCTCTCTCCAGATGAGTGCAAAACTACAAACAGCAATTACTTCAGAACCTAAGAATGAGAAATCAAGATGACCCATTACAAAAATAGTGTGAGGAATATACATTTCAAAAAGAGTCCCAAAGTCCTTTTGAAATTAACTAAATTTTTTCCAAACATCTCAGTTATAATTATGACTAGACCTCTGCAAGATCCCATCATTAACATAGCTGTTTTTATAAATATATGCACAGTGGTTATGCAATGCTTTTTGAGACTAGCACTAACCATTAATTCAGGCTTCTGTGGATGCAGGAATCATGGCCTGGTCTGCATACACTCACTCGAGCTATGCGGTTTGTTTATTGTAAACGTGTCACCCTGTGTTCACTGCAGAAAGACATATAGGACATAATGACTTTCTTAGGGTGGATGGATGCTCTTCTTAAATACTGCTCTGTGAAACCCTTTGTGCCTGCAGTGTGTCTGTGTGTCTGAAGTTATATAACTAAATCCACAAAAAACACATTGAGAAAACCCAACACAAACAGTCGTGAATGTGTGTGTTTGTCTAAAGCTATAATCTGCATTCGGTATAAATATTTATAAGGATAAGTATGTTAACTCTGCCTGAGTGGCCGGTGTTTAAACCGCCCAGAGCTGGCTTTCTTGGGTCCCGAAAGCCTTTGACTGGTTGTTTTTCATTCTAGATGGTTCTAGAAATTCTGATTTAAAGCTTGATATCAAAACATATCCCACATAAAAGGGAGTGAGTGGATGAGTCAGCCTCTTCTCTATCTGTGTGTTATGACCATACTTATTGTCAGCCCAAATATAACTGGTTTCATATTTAGCTAGCTGGATGTTTGTTTTGATTTCCTTGTTTTCTTTTTTTTTCTCCCAAATGCGTGCTATTTAGCCTCTTCTGTCTCTGCTCTTTTCCCTTGCTCTGTCGCTCTTGACAGCTCAGTGGGAGATAAGGTTAGAGGGATGCAGGCAGATTCGGATGTGAATGTTTGTTTTTCCAGAAGATGGAAAGGCATGGTACATATAACATGCCTGAAGAAAATCAAGGCATCTAAAGAGGTAAAACAACTAGTAACCAAAATAAGTGTACTTTAGCGAGAGTTAACTATTAGCTCACTTTCATATAAAATTTTCCTGATAATTTACTCACCCCCATGTCATCCAATATGTTTCTGTCTTTCCTTCTTTAGTCGAAAAGAAATTAAGGATTTTGATGAAAACATTCCAGGATTATTCTCCTTATAGTGAACTTCAATGGCCTCCAAATGGTTGAAGGTCAAACCATGGGTGCAGCAGGCGCAATGATATTACGCAGCGTCTCTCACAAATGTCTCCATGGTTGCAAGGCACGCTCCCTGTGCAAGCAGGGGTCACAGGCGCTGCGTAATATCATTGCGCCTGCTGCACCCATGGTACGGCAGCAAAGTTCCTTGATTACTACGCCAGAATGAGAGTATAGTTCCTAGCCACGTCGGCCTAGAAAATCGCAACTTTTCATTTTCCGTCGGTCTTATTACACGATGTAACTACAGAAGAGTCAAGTTTTAAATAGGAAAAATATCGAAACTCTTTGGTCATTTTTGAGCAAGATGCTAACGGTCTAATTAGATTCAATGAACTATGCTAAGCTATGCTAAAAGTGCTACCGCCAGACCCCGAGATCAGCTGAATGGATTTGAAAACGGTAAAACTCAACTGTTTAATTCTAGGGGAGTTGGAAAATGAGCCTATTTTCAAAAAAAGTGGAGTGTTCCTTTAAAGACTACTATGTAAATGCCCTCTTCACATGAACAATGAGATACAGCACGCAAGTTGACAGTTGGCTGTCAAGTCCAAAATAATTGCTTTATCCTTCAATAAATGTCTCTTTGCTAAGCCTGAATTAAATTGTAACAAGTTCACAAAACAAGCCATGCTCAAACTGTTAAGATCAGACTATAATGATCAAGGAAATTGTTAAAAACATTTTTAGTGCAGAGTTGTAGGTGTTACACACAGCCAGAAATATGAAAGTAAAATAATGACAAATGTCTCTTTTAAAACGAAAAAGCTTGTTGAATTGCACTAATTGAAAAGAAATGCATTGCATTAACAGTGCTTGCAATTTAATTAATTTTAATTTTATTTTCAGGGCTAGCATTTTTGGGGGAGCGCTTAACGTGGAACACCTAACGTGGCTTAATGCATTATGACAGTGATATTAAAAAACCAAACTCAGTATTACACCTTACTGACGATTCAAATGCAGGCAAGCTGGTCAGCCCAGAATATGAAGGCAACTCGCTAAATTACATGTTAAGCTTTTCCTTTATTACAGTTTTCTATTGGTGAAACTTTGCGCATTGCATTCATATTCTGGGAATTTATAATTTGCATTCATAATTTGATCTTTTAATATTACTATCTTGAGGCATTAAGTCATGTTAAGGGGTTTCTGGTTGCATGTACACAGGGAAAAGTGTAACCGTAAAGATTTTGAATTAAACAAACACTAGTGACTTTACTAGGGGCTTTAATATATCTGCTTAATTTTCTTATTGTTATCAGAACAATAAGAAAATTAAGCAGATATATTAAAGCCAATAAATAATGGATTATTTCCTTCAGCTGGGACATTTCAGATGTGCTAGCCACAGTGGCTGGTGAGCAAAAAAGTTAATGTCAAGCCCTATATACAACCAAGCTAAATTTCAGCCCCCCAAAATGTTAGCCCTGAAAATTAGGTCTGTCCTCAATTAATAGCACGTTTATTAATAAAACCATATAAATCATAATAATGAGCCTTTAATGCCTACATAGCCTAATCAGCGCTCAAGCGCACGCATAAATCTTGTAGCAGCGCACCAGCAGAAGTAATGATTATGAACGTGTTGGGGAAAAACAGAAAGGAGAATGCTTAAACATTTTAATAATTAATTGATAAACTAGTGTTTTCTGTATTTTCGGCTGCAGTGATGAAGTCGACGATGCTGACTCGTCTCCGCAGTAGTGCACGCACCTATATGCACGTTTCATACAGATGACATAACCTGAGAATATTTGTTTTCCATTTGAATTGGTTCATTAAAAAGTAGACATTTCTATAGATATATTTTTATGTCTGTGAGGCAAGTTTACATGGAGTTTCGGTTCTTTCTTTTTTTTGGTTTGCTCAAGTCCACAGAGAGAGACGGAAGAAATCGCACACTGTTTGCTTTTATTTACAAAAAGCACAATGTTTTATTGTTACTGTGAGTGCACACAAATAAAAGTAGACTCTTTACAGTTTTGATAGATGTTACTCTTACTGTTATGAAAGATTACTCTTATCTGTATGACCAAAAATGTGTATTTTAAGTGCAAGTGATCGCACCGGCACCTCCATGTTAGCTGCAGTAAGCACACTATTCAGCTTTCACACTCCGCACAAACACCCATATTTTTCTTGGTTAACGTTAGAGCAAGTCGCCATGTAAAGTTGCAACTACTTACATGTTTCAGACGATAAGCCGTATTTGAGGTTGATGAATGATAGAGCGTTTGGATGTCCTGCCCGATGTACTGTAATTACCACACAGACCAGCTGATAATGATCTGTCCATCACAGACTCTGTGAGTTCAATATGGAGTACCACAAGGCTCAGTACTAGGACCGTTGCTGTTCACTCTGTACATGCTACCCTTGGGAGATATCATTAGGAAGCATGGCGTTAGTTTTCACTGTTACGCTGATGATACTCAGCTCTATATTTCTTCGCGCCCTGACGAAACTTACCAATTCACAAAATTAACAGAATGCATAGCTGATATAAAAAATTGGATGACCAGTAATTTCCTACTACTAAATTCAGAAAAAACAGAGATTCTAATTTTTGGACCAAAAACTTCTTCACGTAATAACCTAGAATACTGTCTAACACTTGATGGCTGCTCTGTTAAGTCTTCGTCGTCACTTAGGAACCTGGGTGTGCTCTTTGATACCAATCTTTCATTTGAAGGCCATGTTACTAGCATCTGTAAAACCGCATTCTTCCATCTTAAAAATATATCTAAACTACGCCATATGCTCTCAATGAAAAATGCAGAACAGTTAGTTCATGCGTTCATGACCTCAAGGCTAGATTACTGTAACGCTCTACTGGGTGGTTGTTCTGCTCGCCTGATAAATAAACTACAGCTCGTACAAAATGCAGCAGCTAGAGTTCTTACTAGAACTAGGAAGTATGACCATATTAGCCCAGTTCTGTCAACACTGCATTGGCTTCCTGTTAAACATCGTATAGATTTTAAAATCTTGCTAATTACTTACAAAGCACTAAATGGTTTAGCTCCCCAGTACCTGAGCGAGCTCCTAATTCATTATAGTCCTTCACGTCTATTGCGATCTCAGAAATCAGGCCAGCTGATAATACCTAGAATATCAAAATCAACCGCAGGCGGTAGATCCTTTTCCTATTTGGCACCTAAACTCTGGAACAATCTTCCTAGCATTGTTCGGGAAGCAGACACACTCTGTCAGTTTAAATCTAGACTAAAAACGCATTTCTTTAACCTGGCATACACATAACACATTACCAATTTATATTTTCAAATCTGTTAAAGGATTATTAGGCTGCATAAATTAGGTCAGCCGGAACCAGGAACACTTCCTATAACGCCTGATGTACTCGTTACGTCAGAAGAAGAATGGCATCTACGCTAATATTAGTCTTTCTGGTTATCCCGAGGTTCACCGTAGTTAACCGGATCCGGGCCGTATCCAGGTGAGACCAAGGACCTGCACCTTGACACGACCACAACGCAGCCCTGAAGTATCAGCAGAGATTGAGTCAACTAGATCATCCACTGTGAGGGCCTCATCGACATGACAGCCACAACACAGTTCCTCAACAACCGTCCATACCGCCATGATGAATACGATCCTCAATTGGATGGAACTGGAATAAATACTTTGAATGTTGCGATCCTGTCGGACTTATGATAGCTACCTGAATCGTAACAAAGCACTGTTGGCCAGAGGAGAACTGGCCCCCTGACTAAGCCTGGTTTCTCCCAAGTTATTTTTCTCCATTTAAACACCTATTTGCCACTTGTCTGCCACCTGATGTCACCTGATGGAGTTTGGGTTCCTTGCCGCTGTCGCCTTTGGCTTGCTTAGTTGGGGACACTTGACATTTGACTTGACATTTGATATTCAACAGTGCTTTGATCTGCCTGCATTGACACTATTCTTTTAAGAGCTGCTGTGCAGCCAAATAATGTACCAGTTATCAATGTAAAGCTGCTTTGACACAATCTACAATCTAAATAAAGGTGACTTGACTTGACTTCGCCATTTCCTGTGGATTTTTTTTCTTTTCATTTTTCCCGTGACTAAGCGACTAATAAAATTTTGGTTGACTAAGTCTCTTCTCGTCGACTAACAGTTAGTTGACTATTAAGGGCAGAAAAACTGAAAATACAATGCATTAAAATGCAAGCACTGTTAATGCAATGCTTTTTTTTTTTTTTTCAATTAGTGCAATTCAACATGCTCTTTTGTTTCAAAGACATTTGTTATTATTTTACTTCCATACAGGAACAACAATGAAAACTTTGTTTGGGAGTCAAACTATACTGTTACTTAAAGCCAGTTCATTAAAACCATTTATCCTTCTCACAGATGCCTGTTTCTGCCTCAAAGCAAATAAATAAATAAATAAATAAATAATCAAACAAACAAATAAATAAAGGTCAGATCAGGAGATATGAAGTCACACTGTGAGATATTGCAATTACTACTAATAGATAAAGCTGTAATTATGAGAAACAGTCACAATTGTGAGATAAAAATGTACAATACAGATATAGGAAGACATAATTACAATAAATAAAGATGCAAGTAAAAATAAAGTGATCAAAAATACTCAAATGATCAAAAATGATCAAAGTACTCTGAGGTGGAAATGGTCTTCTATACCATCAGCGTAACCTGACTTGCTAAAATGAAGCTAAAAACAACAATTTATAATCACAAATAAGACATAATGCACACACATATATATATATCATATCATATTGTTCCATCAACACAACAGCCCCTAACTAAGAAACTGCAAGAGATCTGCAGCAGATGTAATTTGTGTGTGTTTTCATGTAGCCACAGACAGTCGTTTGACCGCGTGCCAAGAAAAATAGCACGGCAGTGCAAGTGGGTGTCGGCTGCGGTTTAGATGGTAATGGTGATCACAACACCAAATCCTGAGCCACTGCCAGGTGCTGGTGTGAGAACAGACAGGAGTCACACACATACACGTGTGCATATCCCCCACATTCTCCTCTCACGCAAGCCCTTCCCTTTGAAATACAGATGTGTGTGCGTAACAGCCTCCAATGTTTGTATACTGATCTATACCAAAGAGGAGAACAGAAGATTAACTTCATAAACACCCAAACAAACACGCTAGATCTGCTTGAGCATGTCTGCCTGCTTTAACCAATCAACGGGGTACATGACCCCAGAGAGAGGAAAGTTGATTAGAAAGATATTAGAAACTGCAAGGAACAAAAGGTGCATGGATGTGCGCGTGTGACTGAAACAAGCACAGGCGTCAAATAAATGAGTGTGTAAAACGTGGCCTTGTACATTCCTAATGTGATCTAATGACAAGTGAGCAAGTTTAGTCATCTACGCAGAACGAACTCTACTGTAAAAAAAAAAAAATATATATATATATATATATATATTTACCAAGATGTGCATGAGTTTTTTTTTTGGACAGAGCTTTTTAAAGGGGGTAAAGTCATTGAATAAAACTGTGTGACCCACTTTCAGTCTAAAGAAATGGAAATTTACCGATATTTTTTAAATGTATCTCAATCTTACTATAAACAATTCATCTACGCATATGCTTCATTTAAAAAAAAAAAAATGTAATTAAAATGTCATTACTCGATCCTCCAGTGAAACAACAGGCTTCTCTCTGGTGACGTATGCCAAATTACGGCAATCATTTAGTCCACTTAAATTCCGCTTCTTGCTTACAATTGACCTCAAGCTCACATTCAGATCTGCCTCCATTCAATCAACAACCGATGATCTGATTTCAATAATCCGTTTCACTAAGATGTACGTCACAATATGGAATAAATGACCTGTCGCTACTTCCGTTCCGCGACTTTAACACAATTTTGACAAAACGTGTAGTTACTGCATTTTGCCTTTGAATGGCAGCACTCACAAACACACATGCAGCCAAACACCATCAGTCTTTATTAATCTGAAAACCGGAAAGTGTCTGTTATTTGCAACCAAATGCAAACTTGTGACCACAGTCCAGCCATGGAAAAGGGCAGACACAAAATTCCTGGAAACTAAACATTAAAGGATTCTGTGAACAATCTCCTAAAATGCAAAAAATAACAAATCACCATTTCCAAAGAAGGCTTCCAGACTTTCCACACTAACAAATCATTCTGGAGGATGGAAAGATGGCCTCCTTATCAATAATAAACATGTGACCACATGACTTTTTACTTTAATATTAGTATTATTTCGTATCTTTACATTGTCCTTTTCTATTATTTTTCCTTTAACATTCTATATTTCTTTATATATTTCATCTAATCTGTTTTCTGTATTGTCTATTTCGGTACTAAGAATAGCATATGCTATATGCACGGCATGACATTATAATAGTATTATGTCATGCCGTGCAAATTTGTGCTGTTGTTAAATTAAGATAAAACTATTAATAATTGTTGAAAAACTTAAAGTTAATGAAAATTAGAAATGTTGTCTTGGCAACTAATTTAAACAAATAAGTTAAAATACTAAAATTACTAAACCTAAAATAAACCTGAAATAAAAATAAAGTTAAAAAGATTTTTTAAAAGACCAAATACTAATAAAAATGACAAAAGCACATAAAATTACTACAATGAAAACTGAAAATTTAAAAATAAAAGCTCATTCAAAATATTAAGAAATATAATGAAAGTAGCTTAAGTTTTCACATCTTTTCTAGTGCAAAAAGGTAAATATACAGTTTTCTTTGCTTTAGTAAGATTATGATATATTATTCCACTGATTACTTGTACATGCTTGTTCATTTATTGTTATGAGGTGTCTATTCAAATAGCACAATAGTGAATCATAAACCCTTGTAATTACTGCAGGTGGAAAGAGTCTGAGAGAACAAAAGAACATTCCTTTACTTTCTTCCCCCCACAGACAATAACATAATCTCATGAATGCAATAAAGTCTAATAGTCTAAACTGGACTAAACAGAGTCATCTCCCTGACAACTAAAAATGGCCCCATCCTCAAAGGAATGTAGATACCTTTATAAACTTTCTGCTTTCCATCCCTGTCTTCTTTCCCTCCTCACATAGTCATACCAGCTTCAGTCTCAAGCCTCTTTTAGAGGAATTCAGTCTCTTGTACTATTAATAGCAATGCTTATTTTAGTTATCGGACTAAAAAGGTGATGAAGAGCAGGATATGCGCGCGTGCATTCATGCGTTATATGAGTCTGTGAATCAAAGTGCTATCTTCTTGGCTTGGGAATAAAAGAAGAACATCTCTGCATAATGTTAATCCGTAATGGAATTCTGGTTTAAACCTGGGAATGCTGCTGCATATGCTGTTGGAATTCAAAGCATTGTAAGAAAGTGAAAGAGAGTAAGAATGCAGTGGTCAGTGCAGAGACTGAATGACAGTGTGTTGAGGTTGAAACTCTTTGAGAAGTAAGTTATATTATGACTGACTTATATTCGGTGAAGGATTCATCAGACCGATTCAAACCGGTAACTTGTCTTTTTCAACTGTTCATTAAAAGAACTGGCTCATAAGAGGAATTTGTCCGGAAATCAGACTCAACTCTTCATAGTACTGAGTGTTTTTGATTCACTAGAAGAACCAGTTCATAAGAATCATGTGCTTGGGAATCAGGCTATTCATGCTGTATGTTTTTATTTAAAGGGATCGTTCACCCAGAAATGAAAATTCTGTCATCATTTACTCACCCTCAAGTTGTTCCAAACCTGTATACATTTCTTTGTTCTGCTGAACACAAAGGAAGATATTTTGAAAAAAGTTTGTAACCAGGCCACTTTGGGGCACCACTGACTTCCATAGTAGGAAAAAAAATACTATGGAAGTCAATGGTGCCCCAGAACTGTTCAGTTTCCCACATTCTTCAAAATATCTTCCTTTGTGTTCAACAGAACAAAGAAATTTATACAGGTTTGGAACAACTTGAGGGTGAGTAAATGATGACAGAATTTTCATTCTTTAAGTACAAGAAACGGTCCAAGTGAGTCACTTAGATAAAATATGATTTATTTTTTTAAAAATAAATGGTGAAGATTTTGACGTGGCTTAAGGTTTGAAGATTCTGCGGTGCAGGTAAAACTGCAGTATCAGATGACAATACCATGGTGCTTTGATATCTACCATAGTACTAAATGATTACAATATTCATTTACATGGTGCTCCAATGTACTATAAAGATTACCATGGTATATATCCTAAATAACATGGTACTTTTTGTTAGTGCCAGAGGTTAATAATTCTTAAAGGGTTAGTTCACCCAAAAATGAAAATTCTGTCATTTATTACTCACCCTCATGTTGTTCATCACCCGTAAGACCTTCGTTCATCTTCGGAACACAAATTAAGATATTTTTGATGAAATCCGATAGCTCAGTGAGGCCAAATCTTTTGCAAATCTTTTGTTTCGAATCAGTGGTTCGGAGCGTGTATCAAACTTCCAAAGTCATGTGATTTCAGTAAACGAGGCTTTGTTACATCATAAGTGTTTCGAAATTTCAATGGTTCACCACTGGGGGGCGTGACTTTGGCAGTTTGATACGCGCTCCGAACCACTGATTCGAAACAAAAGATTTGTAAAGCTTCGAAACTTCATGAAGCAGTGTTTTGAAATCGCCCATCACTAGATATTGTTGAATAAAGTCGTATGAGTAAAGTCGCACAAAAAGTATTCTCATCGCTTCATAAAATTAAGGTTGAACCACTGTACTTACATGAACTGTTTTAAATACGTCTTTAGTAGCTTTCTGGGCATTGAAAGTGTTAAATGTCTTGCTGGCTATGCAGGCCTCACTGAGCCATCGGATTTCATCAAAAATATCCTAATTTGTGTTCTGAAGATGAACGAAGGTCTTACAGGTGTGGAACGACATGAGGGCGCGTAATTAATGACAGAATTTTCATTTTTTGGGTGAACTAACCCTTTAATATTTAGTTTAGTAAGTCAACCTATTGAAAGCCATAGCAATGAGAATTAAAGATATAAGAGCTTAAAATGTTTAAAATCTTAAGCAAAAATTCCACATTTCTTTGCTAATCCCCTTATCAAGATCCAACGGAAGACACAAGACTAATCTAAGACTGGCTTAGGCAATTGTTTAAATGACAGAGAAATGCCACACATTCCCATTTTCACGACAGACTGATGCTGTGTCTTACGTCCTTTCTCTCAGCACAGCATTCTTGCAGCTCTAATCTCTAACAGAACATTATATAACTCAGTAATGCTATTCAGATACACACTTATGTGTTTAAGAGTTTAAGAAAGAAGAAACTGCTGTGGAAACCATGTGTGAGGGAGAAAGAGAAAAAGACAAAAGTGAGGGGATTGAGAGAGATTTTGTGAAGCTGATAATAAGGATAGAAGCATCTAGCCAATGCAAAGTGACACTTAACTTTTTCAAAACTGCAAAAATTCCTTATCACACTAAGAGCTCTTCAGAGATCTCAGAGAGATCCTCCTGCATCATGTCCTGAGAAAACACTCCAAAAATCATTACACTTTGAGAGATGTCCAGAATAATGCCATCGACATTCCATAAGGTTGGCAGAGACCTTACATTATTATTTAACCAGCTCTGTCAGCAGTTTGAAAAGTCTTCAACACCTCCAAATAATCAACAGCAGTGCTGGCCCACATTCTGCATTCCAGAAGTGGCAAACAATATTCCAACATTCCATACTTTACACTTCACCACCACCAAGGGTCCTGTTTTAGGGAGGTTTTTCCATAGTTTCTCTTGTTTTAGTAAGGTTTGTCCATAGTCTCTCCCTGGAGGAGTTCTATAAATGGAAAGCAGGACCAAACCTCAAGCCTTGGAGACTGGGAAAATTGCAATCAAAAAATAGTTTATTGACCAAAAAAGTGAGTAAAATGACTTGGTGAGTCCCAAAATCACAGTAAACAAAATATATAATTAACATAGAGGATATAAGGTAATATAAAGGTAATGTAAATGTAAAAAAAGAGTAAATATGTTGAGGTCATTGTAGTGTATGGAATGTTTTGGCATATTAAACATTCGCTGGAGTGAATGCAACAAGCAGGCTGAGAGATGCATGTGATCACAGCTGTGTGCTGATATTGAGACCAGTGATTTAAATAAACCAGATGTTAATATTGACTAACTTACCTAACTAATATAGCCAGTAATTTAATGTAATAGTTCTAAAGTAATCAAAACAGAACCATTGCGCTTCTCTAAGCAACACACAGTAGTGATGTTTCGTTTCTGAATGAATCAATGTTTCTGAACTAATGAGTTGAGTGAATGATTCAATGACTCACTCGAATGAATCAGTTTGAATTAGTTTGAATTAAGTGAATAAAATCAATGACTCATTCATAAAGTAGGTGGTCACTTGTCACTACCTACTGCTGTATTGAAGTAACCTGCAGAAAAAGTCAAAGCAAAATTCCCACCAGAATACACAGACTCGCTGCTGTATAAATATGGAAATTAAATTTGAAAGTGTTAAATACCTGCATTCCAGAGTATGATGGTGCTTTTGTACAATGAAGAAAAAAAAAAAAATTTTTTTTTTTTTACCTGGCTCTGAATTGCTTATTTGAAGGAAGTGCTGGAGAAGTGTGATGACAAGAAGGTGTGGTGTGGCTAACAATGTCACCTGACTGCTTCCTGATCCTTGACTGAGCCTGACTGGGCAACTTGCAGCCACCTAACTATACACAAATGAGGTAAGGATGAACAAAGTGATAGTTGTGAAAAACTGGGCTGTTGAGCCTGGGAAAGATTAACATTCTTGACATCCTCTGTTGGTCCACAATCATCTGTATTGTCGTCAATTGGTTCAGCTCCAAACGGCTGCGGCCACACCAGCATCTTTTCAATCACCCGAATGGCTAAATGGAAAATGAATCACAGCCTGCTTGGCACCCATAGTTCCAACTCAATTGACCTTATCTGGACATGCCATCCACCTTGTTATAGTCAAGACCATACAGTTGAAGATAATAAATGAGAGACTCCAGCCTAGAACAAAACACAAGCCAGGTCTCTCAAGGCCACAACACCTGTTGAGACAGAGACGATGAACAATTTTTTATGTTTGTATATTTATATATCTTTGTACATATGTTTGTTTGGATATACACCGAAATGCACAATATGGATGTATTGATATGTAAAACATAAAAGCATTATATTTATAAAGCTGTGCATATGCTTTGTATTGTCATCCCTTCCCATCAAACAAGCCCTCAAGCCATCCTAGGTGTATATGACTTTCTTCTTTCAGTCGAACACAATCGGAGTTACATTAAAAAAATATTCAGGCTCTTCCAAGCTTTATAATGGGAGTGAATAGTAACCGTGATTTTAAAGGCCAAAAAAGCACATCCATCCATCACATTCATCCATCATAAAAGTAACCCATATGGCTCCAGGGGGCTAATAAAAGCCTTCTGAAGCAAAGCGATACGTTTTTGTGAGAAAATTATCCATATTCATAACTTTATAAACTAGAATCACTGGAGTCGATTCCGGCGGAAGAGTGAACTTTGACCTGACGCATGACATATTGACGAACGCGGAAGTGCAGAGGATAGAGCAAAACAAAACACCGGTCACAAATTAGAAGTCTAAAATAAGTATTTTTTAAAGAGAAATGTCGGAGGAGCTTGAGTTTGTTGCCCAGCCCTATTTGTCTGAACCACGAGAGGCATCTACTCTCACATAAGCTTTCGTTACTTCTACATCCTACGTCATACGCCAGAACACGACTCTCTCGTGAATGAGCGGACGGATGTAACCGGAAGCTAGTGATTATAGTTTATAAAGTTATAAATATGGATATTTTTCTTACAGAAATGCATCTCTTCACTTCAAAAGGCCTTTATTAACCCCCTAAAGCCGTATGGATTACTTTTATGATGGATGGATGTGCTTTTTTGGGCTACAAAATCATTCTCTTACATTATAAAGCTTGGAAGAGCCAGAATATTTTTTAATATAACTCTGATTGTGTTTGACTAAAAGAAAAAAGTCATATTCACCTAGGATGGCTTGAGGGTGAGTAAATTATGAGATAATTTTCATTTTTGGATGAACTAACCCTTTACGACACAGATGTAGGACAAGGTCATGACCTAAGCTCACCTTTGTATACATCTGAAAAGTCCTGAGATCCAGAACAAAGGATAAAGGCAGGAAATTTATGTTGATCTCTGAAGCTAAACTGTTATCCAGGAAAGAGGAGAATTCCGGAAGGAACACTTCAACCCTCTTTACTTCTGCTACTCTAATCCTTTAAACCATAACCGCTTGGCCCTGATGCGAGACTCATAATAATCCTTTTAAATCATGGCTGGATGAGAGAAAGAGAGAGAAAATAAGTGAGGGAGAGAGAACAAAAAACAAAGAGGAAGAAGAGCAAGAGTTACGGTATGTGACCTATCACTTCAGTATATGTGTGTAACATACCAAGTCACATAGAAAGGAAGTTTCATGTAAAGCAATGAAGATCAAAGAGTCGGATCACGTATGAGTTTGTACATTACTGGATTATTTTCAGCTTTTTTGTTCAAATCCCACATCTGAAGTATTAACCTGATTAAAAACATGAAAAGAGAGCCAAAGCAAAAGAAAAAAAAAAAGAAAGAAGAAAAGCATTGCTTATATTAGTCCACCTCTATGTGTACTAGTAAGGAGAAGGGCCTTCCATCTAAGTGTGTCTCCTTGAGAGCTAAACAACACACCAACACAAGGGTATAGTTCAGGTATCCACACGCATATGACCACAAAGTCCTGTCTGTATGCTTATTTACCATATCCATGGACGCTGTATAGAAAATAGAGCTTAAATACACACACTTACGCACATGATATACACACATACGCACAGTATACATATATACTATGAGTCCTATGTTGTGAATTTGGGTCAAGATGTAGGACAAGCATTTCATTCCACAGAGTGGTGTTACATAAGAAAAATACACACAGATGGCCTGAATAAGTCAAACTCAGAAACATCCTAGAGCCTGTGAATATCAGAAGATCTTGGAGTACAAACCCGTCATAATAATAAAGCTGCAAGCAATTTAAGGGCCAACCACAATAAGGCCTATAGGCCGTAAACTTGACCTACATTGAACTCTGCACAAGGCAACGACAAGAGGTACAACAACAGAAGTACAAAGTTAGCTTTGGTGTGTCGCCAAACCGACATACATACCTCTTGTCAAGCACAAAAAGTTATGTACTTGAGAGACATAACTTAAGAAGGTTTTGTCAGACATGTCTTGAAAATATCTGAGCCAAATTTAGTGTTGACAAGATACAACTTCTCTTGATTGGCATGATTGGTGTTTTCAAAGACAATTTTCTTGGCATGTTACAGGAAAACTCTTTGGAATGAGAAAAATCTTTTTGCCAGCTGGGTCTCAAGATTATCTGACTAAAACTTAGGAAAGATCCAAAAACTATAAGATTCGAAATCTCCAAAGAATTTCAAAAAGGTGTACATGCAATTTTTTAGATCATGCTGTATTGTCAAATATATTTTGTGAATTTTACTGCCAATGGTGCCAGTCATGCTTACCTGCTTCTGTTTAAATACGCCACAGTGCTAGTAACATGCAGCAGTTTGTCAAAATTCAAAATGGGGGGAAGGCAATGTGGCTGATTTTAACTTAATTGGTATTATCGGACTCTGTATGGCCCAAGGAATCTAAACAGTCTCTTCAAGCTGACTTTGTGCCAAATATTTGAAGCATAAAAATGTATATTAGTAGTACAAAATGGATAAATATAGTATAATAAACTGTAGACCAGTGTATTGCTGAGATACAGCCTTACTTCTGTTTGGCTTCTGAAAAAATATTTTAATATCTTTTAGCCAGCATGTTCTCAAGATGATCTGATACAAATTTGGTGAATATCTGATGAAAGCTGTGGAGATGAGCTTGAAAAAAGTATGCTTTTGTCAAAATTCCAAGATATATTATACTAATATAGAAAAGTTTTGTTGAGTTTGGCATGAGCCAAGAAATCAGATGAAACAACTATGTTTCTAGGCCAAATGGTTCAAATGTTACAGACAAGAAGTCAAAATTGATGTTGGCACTAGAGGGGTAGAGTGGGAGACTGACCCTTTGCACACTCATTGAGTTCCATGGACTGCCTAGACTCCCAAGAACAGTAAGAAAACTACAAAATAGATGCCTATGCACATTCAGTTCTTGGCCCCTAATAATACACAATCTCTTTGTCTTGAAAACATAAATGCACACCAAACAACCAGTCTAATTGGTTCCAACCTGCTGCTAGATTGCCTTGGCTGAAGGGTCTCTACAGTCTTCAGATGGTTTGTTTCCTCCAGAGTTGCGTGAGATGTGAATATGTGATTTAAGCAGTTGTATTATTTCACGGTGATCACGTTTGATAGGAAGTATAGATTGAGGCACAGGCAGTATGCAGTATTTTTAGCACTGAGCCTCAATTATGGCAGCTCACGCTATGGAGCTCCTACAAACACACACACACACACTTACAAACCAGCTTTCCATCTCTACCCCCTTTATCCTATGTATGACTAAAGCAGAAAATATGAGCTATAACACAATCCATCTAGCCGTCCTCATCAAATAAAGACACACAGCATGTGCCATCAGTCCTCTACAAGCAGGAGGCTGTGTGTGTGCATGTGTGTGTTCAATATCTTATTGAGCATTGCAAAAAGACAATGACATTAGTAAAGGATTTAAGTGGCACAAACCATATTTATGTCGATTCGTTCAAAAGACTAGTTTGAAATGAGGATGATGCTAGCAACACCGAGGTCATGTTTTTAAATCCAGGAAATCCATAAAGTGACAAAACTACCTTCAATGCAATACATGTCACTTTGGATTAAAGAGTCTGAAAACTGCATAAGTAAATGTATCATATTTTAATGAATGTGGAAACAGATCAATGTTATCATCACCAAAAACTAAAGTATAAAAATATATTTAATTAAAATAAAGCTGAAATAAATAAAATATTAAATGAAAATGTATTTAGGCCTATATGATTTAAATGAAAATTAGAAATGTTGACCATAGGCAACTAACTGAGTTTAAGTTGAAGTCCAAAAATGACTAAAATGTCATTAAAATATTCATAAAATTAAGACTATGAACTGCATCTTCATTTTAATTTTCTTTACGATCTACAATTAAGCAAACTTCACAGGACTAATCATTGATATTCAATGTTCATCAAGACATGAAAGAAATCTCATAGGAAATATGTAGTTTTACAGCTTTAATTATCATCAAAACGGAACGACCCATGAGGAATATAAATGTAATATTTTTCAGAATTTGCATGATCTTCACTGACATGTAGAAAAGTGGGTCATAGTAGTTTCCAGAGTAAATTAATGTTCCTATGTAATTAATTATTCTGCACTATCGGTGAAAGGGCAAAAATAACTATGATTAGAATATAAAGTCTAGATGAGAGAAACGATTCTGCAAAGGAGCTGGAGATTAGAGATGTATTAAGCACTGCTCACACAGAAGTCACTTTCAAGCCAAGCAGCTTTTTTGTTGGTCAGCACAACTGTAAAGTTGAGGAAAACACGTTAATCAAACTACAGATGGCCTTAGTGGTGTGCGCATTAACCAAAGGACAGAAGTTTAAAATATTTGTTGTCATGTATACTTCATGCACACACACACACACACACCTGCCACTTTATTAGGGTACACCTTGCTAGTACTGGGTTGGATTCCCTTTTTGTCTTCAGAACTGCCTTGATTCTTCACGGCATAGATTCAACAAGGTGCTGGAAACATTTCTTTTTTGGTCCATATTAACATGATAGCATCACACAGTTACTGCATATTTGACGGCTGCACATGTATCCATGATGCAAATCTCCCTTTCCATCACATACCAAAAGTGCTCTATTGGACTGACATCTGGTGACTGTGGAGGCCACTGTGAGATGATTGAGCTTTGTGACAGTGTTATCCTGCTGGAAGTAGCCATCAAAAAAAAAGGTACACTGTGGTCATAAATGGATGGACATGGTCAACAATACTCAGGTAGGCTGTGCTGTTTAAACGATGCTCAGTTGGTACTAAGGGGTTCAAAGTGTACCACCACCACCAGCCTGAATCGTTGATATAAGGCAGGATGGATCCACACTTTCATGCTGTTTACGTCATATTCAAACCCTACCATCTGAATGTCGTACTGATTTTTTTCTCTTTTTCGAACCATTCTCTGTAAACCCTAGAAATGGTTATGCATGAAACGCCCAGCCCGTCTGGCACCAACAACCATGCCACATTCAAAGTCATTCAAATCACCTTTCTTCCCCATTCTGATGCTCAGTTTGAACTTCAGCAGATTGTCTTCGCCATGTCTACATGCATTACAGGCCAAGTGATTGGCTGATTAGATATTTGCGTTAACAAGAAGTTGAACAGGTGTGTACCTAATAAAGTGCCCGGTGTGTGTGTGTGACAGTGTGTTCAGCCCCAGTCCCTGCCACTGAAAAACACCCCCACAGCCGCAGCATGATGCTACTACCACCACACCTTACTGTTGGGATGGTACTGTGCAGGTGATGAGCGGTGCCTGGTTTCTTCCATACAAGATGCTTGGAACTGAGGTTCATCAGACCAGAGAATATTATTTCTCACAGTCTGAAAGAGTCCTTTAGGTGCTTTTTTTTTGCAAATTCCAAGTGGATTTACATGTGTCTTCACTGAAGAGAGGCTTGAGTCTGGCAACTCTGCCATAAATCCCAGATAAGTGGAGTGCTGCAGTGATATTTGTCCTTCTGTAAGATTCTCCCATCTCCATATATGATCATGGAGCTTCCTGATCACCACTCTAACCAAGGCCCTTCTCCATTGATTGCTCAGTCTGGCCAGGAGGCCAGCTCTAGGAAGAGTCTTGGTTCTAGATGTAGTAGATTTTGTTGTTACTCAAATCCCTAATTTGAGTAAAACAGAAAATTTTGTTCTCTAAGTTATATTATTATTAACCTTACTTTCATTTTATAAGTTAAACAGATGTTATATTAAACTTAGTCTTGTCAACATTTTGGAAATTGTTTTTGTGTTCATTGAGATATTGTTTAAAATGTTACTTTTCAAAGGGTGTGTACTCATTTATGCTGAGCACTGTATATATATTATATATATATATATATATATATACACACAGTTTCTCACAGAAGTGAGTACACCCCTCACATCTTTGTAAATATTTTATTATATTTTTTCATGTGACAACACTGAAGAAATGACACTTTGCTACAATGTAAAGTAGTGAGTGTATAGCTTGTATAACAGTGTAAATTTGCTGTCCATTATATCAAAGTGTCATTTCTTCAGTGTTGTCACATGAAAAGATATAATAAAATATTTACAAAAATGTGAGGGGTGTACTCACTTCTGTAAGATACTGTATATATGTCTGGACATGTAGTGTCAAGGTCTTTATTCCACTGCACACATGTATCTAGATGTTTAGAGCACTTGACAAAAAAGCTGTGGATTGTTTGCTGTTTATTCCACTTTGTGAGCAGAGCAAGACATTTATTGCACTTGAGAAAAAAGCTTACTGCAAATTGTTTGGTGATGGTGCCACAGGGCACAGGTGGCTTGACATTTACTGCACTTAAGGTAAAAGCTGTGTTTCGCTTGGTTTAGTGTACTTGAGAAAAAAAAGACTCAGAATTATGAAAAACAAGAATTGTTTGGTGATGATGCCACAAGGCACGTGTAGCTGGAAACGTAGTGTACTTGATGGGAATGCTGAAGAATGTTTGGTGTCAATATCACTGTGCACATGTAGACATTTAGTGTACTTGAGGAACAATCCATTTATGTTGGGTAATGATGCTACTGTGGACGGGTAGATGGACTGTTTACTTTATGAAAAAGCCACAAATTGCTTGGTGATGATGCCACAAGACACATGCAATTTGACTTTAGTGTACTTGAAGTACTGTAAATGCTGCAGATTATTTGTTGTTCCACTGCACGTGTGCTGTAGTTAATGTAGACGTTCAGTGTACCATATTGTTCCAAATATAAGACGATTCTGATTATAAGACTATAAAATCACTTTAAAAACAGCTGACAAAAAGAGCAGGCACTGGGCTGAGCTCAGGGATGAGAGCAGGCATATGTCTCTGGTTAGGTGCTGGAGCCTTCACTGGGTTCTGGTTAGAGGCTCGAGCCTTCACTGGGTTCTGGTCAGAGGCTCGAGCCTTCACTGGGTTCTGGTCAGAGGCTCGAGCCTTCACTGGACTCTGGTCAGGGACTGGAGCCTTCACTGGGTTCTGGTCAGGGGCTGACTTAAGGGCAAGAACATCCTCAGGAATTTCTCTCACAAGAACAGACTGATGAAGATAACTCATTGGAATACACTGGGAGATTTCAGTCCCTGGAACTGATTCATGGATTTCACTCTCTGGAGCGGATTTGAGGATTTCTCTCTCTGGAGTGGACTCTGGAGAGTATTCTGGAGGGACTCTGAAGAGCATTCTGGTCACTGGACAGGGACTGGAGTCATCTCTGGACTCTGGATGGGGACTGGAGTTTCAGGCGCGGCAGCGGCCATCTTGTCTGAGGGCTCAGGAGCGGTGGCCATGACGGTACTAGACTCTGGAATGGCGGCCATGATAGGACGAGACTCCAGAATAGCGGCCATGATGGGATGAGACTCTGGAATGGCGGACATGACGGGACGAGACTCATGACCTTCTCTCTCTAGAACCGATGCGATTTCACACACTGGAATGGACTCTGACATTTCAATCACTGGAACTGAATCGGCGAAAGTGGAACCACACATCCACAGCACCAGGTCCAAATAACGAGATAGGGTGATGTTATAATCTCCCACTGGCATCTGCAGTGCGATGTGTGAATCCAACCCACTCCAGAATATTGTACAAATTCCTCCACGTATCTCTAAATACTGCGGTCGTCTTGATAAATAGAGCACAGAAGATCCTCCACACTATTTCCAGTTGCACAATCCATAGTTATGGTCTGGTCTTCTGTCAGCGTTACAGAAGGAGACAGCACAGGTAACTCAAGTGACTTAATAGTTTATTTGCAGGTGGCAGAGAGCTAGCAGGACAAACAGGTGAGAATTCAATATCATTGGCTGTTACAGCACACTTAGCTGGAAGGTAACAGTCTCTGTGTCTTTGCAGGTGATGGGATTGTGAAGGCTGATGATAAGCGGGAGATCTGGAGAGAAGACGAAGATCATGAAGGACGAAGACCATGAAGGAAGAAGACGGGCAGGAATCTCAATGGGTGCAAGGTCAGGTTAGTTGTATGGTTGGTAATAACGTTAAAAGGTGCAATATGTAGTTTTTCTGTCCGCTAGAGGTCGTAGCTTGATGACGCCAAGTTTGAGCGTGGAATCTTGGGACATGTGGTGTTCACCTCACAGCCGGTGGAAAAGAATCGGGATAGGATTCGGGCAGAAATCATGTTCATGGATGCGATTATTAATGTTACTGTAGTATGAAGCAGAGCAGGACCGAGTGTTGTGGGAGCTGAACGAGGTCGCTGGAGCGATTGTTAATGAGAGACGAACGCAACACACGCCTTGCAAGCAGCAGAACTTTTATTATGCCACAGTCGCCGGCGCGGCTTCCACTTTTTCCAGTCATGAGTATGAGGTAACGCAGCTCTGTTTATCATATTAGACACATTTGACTGTGTTGAAAATGATGTCATAACGTTACTCTGTGCGTTCGCTCGGCGGCTGCTGTGAGACATTTGTTGCACACTGCAGTAAGCTAGATCGATTTAAGAATATCATATTAAATGCTGGATGGCTTGTGTTGATAAATGCAATTAATTTTAAAACGTAATGTATGATGGAGAAAATGCTGTAGTACTGTTACTAAAAATAAAGCTGTCTCTGATTATGCTATGTTAGCTACTTCACAAAATTGTGTTTTTCTCTGAGGCATGGTAAAAACATGGTACTCGCAAAAATCAAGAAAATTAGATTTAAACAAGAAGACTTAACGTGTTGAGCTATATAACAATAATTAGTTTTCTGTCTATAAATGTAAACAAACAGTTGTTCCCTTGTCTATTAAAACATGTAATATATTAAAGCGTCTTTGGTGTTTCCATGGTTTCTACAAAATAAAAACAGAAACCGAGAGTAACGCTGATATGACGGCAATGACGGGCGACTCCCGGACACGTCCCGGATCCTTGGTTAAAATAGCAATTTTCTCATGATTTACAAATAGTTGGAAACATTTGGGATATTATAAGTACTCAACTGAACAAAATATATAGCCTAGTGGTTTTTGGATATTTTACTGCAAAAATTTTACATATTGCAGCTTTAAGACCAGACACTGAGGTGATAAAAGTGGCTGCAGATATAGTGAGTGCTGATGAGGGTAATGGCCTGCAGAAGCAAGTGACTGGGGAGTGAGAACAGGTGTGAGCCAGAGAGGATGATGGGAAGTGTAGTGCTGAGTGTGACTGAGCTGGTGACTGTGACAGGTTGATCAATGTACCCAAGTTCACACGCCGAGTGTCCGACTTTGAGTGGCGTTCCAGATGTTATTTCCTATAAGGAGGTGGGGAAAACCCAAATTTCGATCTGTTTGGAACACAGCATAAAATGACCCCATTTTTCAGATGTACTTCCATGAAAAAAAGAAAAACACTGTGTTATTCAGAACAATATGGGCACTTGAATTAAAGCCCACACAAATGTAGCTGGATGTTTAGCGTACTTGAGGTAAAAGTGTGCTGCTTGTTTATAATGCCACAAATCCATCATAAACGTGTCCATATGACCTGTGTGCTATATATAAGTTTTATGAATTCATTCGGTAGCATTGCGTGGAAAACATACTAAAATCAGATTTTTTAATCAGAGTTCAGGAGAGAAGTAGCAGTGTCCAAAATGTGAACAAACTGTTGAGTCAGAAAACTTGTCTGAATGATTTGTTTACAAATTGGCCTGATCAATTCACTGAATCAAAGATCTGATTAAATAATGGTTTAAATTAAGTTCTGTTCCTCATACAAAGCTATTGCAAGACTTCAAAACATTAGGAATATGTCGCACAAGTCATATGGACCAATTTTATGATACTTTTATGGTGCTTTTCCATCCTTTTTGAAGCTTGAAGTCCCTGCTCATTGCAACTGCATGGAACAGAGCGACCAGTACAGTTCTTCAAAATTTCTCCTTTTGTGTTCTAAACAAGAAACAAAGTCAAATAAGTAAGTGTTAAAGTTAAATATGTGAGTACAGTAATATACAGTGCTCTACACAAACACTGGAAGATATCAGTCAAGTTTCTTACATAACCTGGACACAAACACTCTCATCTACCATACAACAGATCAAAGTGACAGGAATGCTGACATGGTGGTATGTTTAAAATAGTTTTAACTGTCTTTAAACACCGAAAGACAAAGTGAATTCCTCAGAGTTTCTACTATAGACTACAGCTAGCCAGAGAAGCTGTAGTGTAATATCTTCATTAATGGGCCTGCAGATCAGTGACACTTTCACAGAATCACAATAAATCACATTTACATGCAAATTCAGTAGAAATTATGATTCAAGTGTTGCAATATTCAGGGTAAATCCATTCATCTAACAAACATGTAAATACAGGGAGCATGTGTGTTTAAATAAAGTGAGTGAGTAGGCATATGTATGAGTTAATCAGGCCTATGTTATATTAACAGATAGGATCTGCCATAGCCTGTTCCATGTACATTAATATTTATCTTTCTAACAGCTGCTTTGTTGCCAGTGCGACTTGTCATATAAGTGGCAATTGTCTACACCGATATCTAGTCCCATAAGCATATGAATATTAATCAGTGCCACACATTTTAGTGTATTTTATATTACAAACTCAAGAACATTATGATTCAGTCAGTTTAAAAAACACATGAAAATATGACCACTTCTACAAAACACTATGTGAAGAATCGAAACACTGTGCCTAATTTTACAAGAGTCCTGTGGCTCTATCGCCCCCTATAGGACAAAATACTGAAAAAGAAACACATAGACCCTGAATACAGCTCTAAGTCTCCAAACAGCAAAACAAAATGCCAAAGTATCCTTTGAGTTTATTCATGCTGAAATGCATGCTGGGAACACATACACCTTTAATAAATGAGTAACAATGTTTGAACGAAATTGCTTGTTGGCCTAATTAGGACAACATTTGATATAACATGTTTGTACGCATATTCACATTTCCTAGAATCTGACTCAACCATTTTTTTTGTCTCCATGTAAATTTATGGTAACTGGGATTTGTCACTGTCTTGACAACTATAAGCCTATATGCAAATTGAACCTTTCTTTCAGAAACATTTCAGGTGATATAACAGCAAAGAAAAAGAGCAAAGGGAGTGACTTGAGGATGACTCTTGACAACAAGTTTGCAGATCTTTTTATGAATGAACATTGTTCATAAAACTAACTTTTGCCTTCTTAGAAAGTTGAAAACATGTAGTTAGGCTGTGAAATGTATTAATACACTGGGTTATCTTGGCAACATTTGAGAAGTAGGACTCGAAATTCAGGGAGAAAGACAAAGGGAGCAACAAAACAATAAATGAAAGCAGTTCAGTAACAGGATTCACTTCTAAACACATGGCGCACAAACCCCACTCTCTGTCAAGACCCAGAAAAACAGGGAAAGGGAATGTAAAAAGACCAAACAAGGAAACCAAAATCAACACAGATGGAAAATTATAATCAAACTAAAAAGAACAGGAACAAACGATCCGACCACAAATCAGATCTGTGCCAACTAGTGGCCATTAATTCAAACTGCACTGATTGTCCATTTACACAAAGCAGCTTTTTTAAGATGCACAAAATTCATTAGACATATCGGTGGACTGTGTCTGAGCAAATATATACCTACACATCACTATGTGTAAAGAATCAGGAATAAAGAACCCAGTGTGTGATGAAGAGAGAATGAAAGGTACTGTGATTGATCGCACGTTGAAGTCTGTTACTATAATAATCGATGAAACACTGCCCTCTGGCCTCAGCCCGCAGAAGTACAACTAGCGTCTTACACATTCAACTCCACATAACACAAAAGCCAAGATACCCCCAGAATACTTATTTACATTTTCTAATTTATTTATTGAATACATTAATTTAATATTAATCTATATTTACTAATCATTCATTTTCTTCTCGTTTCACTTCTTCTTGTCTCTTTTCAGAGTGAGTGCTGTAGTATATAGTTATATTTTATTAGCATGAGAGAAACTTAAGTGAGGTTTCCTGTGCAGCTTGCTGTGAAGTGATTAAGTATCAGGGATGAAGAGGTAACTGCTGTGCGTTTGCGTCCATTGCATGAATCGGTGTGTGTTTTGGGGGAAATGCTCCTTCTCCCTCTGGGTTAAATGACACCTGGCATTCCCATTACTACTCTGAAAAACAAACATATGGTTCTGGTGCACAACAAGCATATCTCTGCACGTGCACACACAAACACACACACACACACACTGTAAGAGTAAGCGTTAGAGAAATGGGTGTTGAACACACTTGTGTGTCCTTTGAGACAAACCCTGAAAGACATGTTTATGACATCCTGTCTTGTTTCACCCTGTTTCATAACTAAAGATCTCTCCCTTTCTGTGTCTATTCAGCCATCCATCTGCAGTGACTACATTTATCATTCACTCCCTCTCTCTGCTTAACGTGTGTAAAAAACACAAAAACAAGAAGCAGAGCTTTGGTGTCTATTTATTTGGGTGTAAAATTTACTATATCTTTTTTTCTTCACTTTTTTTTTGTAAATTAAGTTAAAAAAAATTTTTTTGTCTTATACAAAAACGCATATTTTTCTTTGCAAATTTCCAGTCAAGTACTTAAATAACAATTTCCAGTCAAGTACTTAAATAAAATGAGCAACTAGCTTTAAATTATGCAGTTAAAAATGCAACTTCATGAATTAATTTAGATGTAAAATGATGCAATACGACGCAAAATATGTTTTGTTTGTATTTGTCAGCTTTTTTTAATTGATGCATTTGGTCATTTTTTCAATTTTGATACAACTTTTCTGATGCTTATTGGATTCTGGTCCTGGATTTTAAAATAGTGGGTGAATAATGTAACAAAAAGTCTGAAAACATCACTGTAGCACTTGTCTGAGACTAAGCGCCACAACTCCCAGTATAGTGAAAATAACACATGCTGCTTTATGAGTGCTAACTGACTCGAAACAAACCACATTAGGTTTTGAAATAACCCTTTATTTCTCTATAAACACTGCTAAAAAAGTAAAAAAAAGAAAAAAAGAAAAAAAAAAAAGTTTAACATTCACTTCCCCCTGCTGGTTAAAACAGGTACAGTCAACACTGCTGAAATGAGCCATACGTGTCATATATAGGCTGCCTGTGAACTTGCAACAGGAAATCTGACACTTAACCATATATTGTAGAACTGCATTAAAACTTATTAAAGTAGCCTACACATAGAGACGCATGAAATGAGAGCGACTCGGTCACACACCCACAAATGAATGTTTACGCAATAAAACACAAATAAAAAAAATATATGAGATGAGAACAAAACGTAGCTAACATTCAAGGGCAGTGTGTGGGATAGTGACTTCATGGGAATATGTCGGTCAGGTTTTATTTAACCTCAAGGGGGCACTGTGGCTCCAAGAATCAGGTGGTTCCGAGTCCCGATGGCTGGCAAGTTTTATTCCGTCCACCCCCACAGTAACAGGCGATTCAAGCCAGCGGCACACACCCACCCTCTCACACACATACACCCTGCAGTAAAACTTGGCTGTTTTATTTAATTTTCCTCCGGGAGATTAGCGTCAGTCTCGCTTCGTCCAACTTCTCTCTTTTTATAACACACACACAAAAAAAAAGGCAAGAAAAAAGCCCAAGCACTATACAGCCCAGATGTGCCTCTCCAGACGCATGCCCTCTCCTTCCCGATTTCCTCTGTTTCTACCTCCATCCTTCCATTTCCTCCCTCCCTCTTACCTTCCTTTCTTCCCATCATTCCCCTTTTGCAAACAGGTCCCTTCTTATCACGAGTGCGGTCCCATGAAACACTGGGGAAGCCTGAGAAAATGATCTGTTGTGCTATTTCTCAATACTTTCTGTCTTGATTTCAACACAAACAAACTCAGTTACATTGTTCTCACAGATTGAGATACATGTTGGTGTTTATTTAACTGAAAGAAGTGTGAGAAATGACAGAGGACTGAGGAGGGACTTGACTCTGAATGAAAGCGAACAAAGTGCTGTTCATTGTGCTTTATGTTTTACTGTAGCACTCTATTCAGTAATGGAATTATGCAAATCAAGTAATGTGCACAAATGGTTAAAGTAATGCAATTTGTATAACGCAATGCATGCCCCATTTTGCAGGCCAGTTTTCAGTGCCTATATTGTGAAGGATGCAGCGACTACTGCAATAGAATGTGTACCGAGACTGTACTGTACAATATTGGTCTATATAGAGTGCAACAGTGCCCAGAAGTATTTTTCCCCATTAATTTTATCCATAGGGATTTTTAAAAAAGTCTTTGTTTAACAGATATAAGCCATAAATGAAACCAAACCAAACCACTGTGATCACAAAATCACATTATACACTTTCATTTGAAGCAAAAAGTGTATTTGAAAAACAGACGTAAAAACAAAGGTACAGGACCATTTACTTTATGGCTTTAATGAGGGAAAGAACTACAATTGCAAATGACAGAGAAATATAAAACTAATTACTTAAAGATGTTGATTATATATATGTCAGACATTTTATGTTATATATATATATATATACACACACACACACACACACACACACTACTGGTCAAAAGTTTTTGAATGGTAAGATTTTTTTTAATGTTTTTAAAAGAACTCTCTTCTGCTCACCAAGACTTTTGTTTGTTTCATTTGTTTGATCAAAAAGCAAAAACAGTAATATTGTGAAATATTTTTACAATTTATAAAATAGAAAGCTTTAGAATAGAATAGCTTTAAAATAGAATAAAATAGAAAGGTTTTGTAACATTATCACTACTGTTTAAAAGTTTTGTTTTTGTTTTTTTTTGGAAAGAAATTAATACTTTTATTCAGCAAGGATGCATTAAATTGATCAAAAGTGACAGTATAGACATTTATAATGTTGCAAAAGCTTTATATTGCAGATAAATTCTGTTCTTTTGAACTTTCTATTCATCAAATAATCCTGAAAAAAATTGTATTTTCAGAATGATTTCTGAAGGATCATGTGACACTGAAGACTGGAGTAATGATGTATATATAGAAATATTTAAGTAGTTTGAGAGCGTAGGAGACTGACACTACATCATTCGCAGCGCTTCATGGGAGTGGACTGGGGATAAAATGTTATTTTGGATCAATTTATTGGTGGAGATTTCCTTGCAGAATCACAAATAATGTTGTTTTTCCACCAAGAATTTCACTGTCAACCTTGATTATTTCAAAAAATAATAAAGACTCATGAAAAAGACCATATATAATCGATTAACAACCTTGTATTTCACAGTAAATCTGTCAAAAGGTTTATAAGTTATCATTCAAATTCAAATCCCCTATGGAAAAAATGAATGGGAATTTTACTTCCAGAACCCAACTGTTGCACTCATTTGGATATTTAATTGTGCGTGCTCATTTCCCCGAAATACAACATTTATAACATTTAGATTACCCTTTTCTTCAACTAACACTGACTTAAAGTTAATATTTAAAAACATTAAAAATTTAATGCAGTTAAAATTTAAATCTTAAAATTAATATCCATTTTTCATAAGTGAATTGACTTTAGTTCTTTTTTTTCAATTATTTATTTAGAGAAAACAGTATAGAATTTTAATATCAGTCATTTTTCTTTTTTGGGCTATAACATGAATTCAATTTTCGGCATAATTTTAATATTAGCACATTCCTAATGGAAATTTTACATACAGTACATTCTTGTACTATAGATCAGTTTATATTCATCTTAGGTATTTCTGAATTTTTTGTTATATATCATTGAACTAATCCCTCATCCACAATAACAAACTTGTCAAGCAGATAAAAACACTCTGATCAAGCTACATAAACCCAGCAGACATAGCTAAGAATCAAAGCACAGAATAGGACAATTTTGTTCTAGGACAATGAGAAAAGACTGAAAAATTGTGAGAATGTTAGTTTTGAGTTCAAGGACACTGAAAACATAAATGAGTATGAAACTTGAGTTCGCACTATGTTGACCTATTTCAAGACATCTCAGCAGCAGACATCAGTAAAGTGAGTGTACGCGTTTAATCAGACATGATGTACTAATTAGCCGGTGAGGGCAGTGAAATGAGTGCGTGTAATGTGATCTGAGGCCGAAACCTCTGGCTCGGCCCTGAGCGTAATGTTCATGAGTGAAACTTGAACCGTACTTGAGTTTTCATAACCAATGTGTGTGCATATGAATGTGTATGTTACGATGACCCCTGCTAGCTCAAATGATATATGAACAAGAGCAAAGGCTCTGTGTGTTTACTCTAGTTTAGGGGACAAAAAGTTGTCTCCAAAATTGAGCTAAAGCTGAAAGAACTTTTTGAGGACATCCAGGACTGTGCCTAAATGGAAAAATTATATTAAATTAAATATATAATTTTATTTTAATTTAAAAATTCAATGTTTTGATTAGTCATTAGAATGAGCTTCATATAAAAACAAAGTCCTAATTTAGATGTGTACTCTGGAATAAGACATGAAGTGTATTAGTGAGCTGTCATCAGTATTTTGCAAGGCTGTTCTGTCGGACAAGACTCTGGCATGACTTACAGTTATTTCACCAATGATCCAGCATGAAATTCTTCCTCGCTGCCAAACCAAACCACACACACCCACACCCTCAGTGACCCTTGAGTATGAGTGCGCGTGAATGTATTAACATATGGATTAGTCATGTTACAATGACACATCAATTACAAAAAACCATCTGAACAAATATATCTACATGTCAAGACAACATGAAACAGTATTCACAACACATTTAAAAGTGCAGTAAGCGATTTCTGAGAAACACTGTTGATATTTGAAATCGACATTCAAACAAACACACCCCTTCCTTGATTGCTCCGCCCCCAAAATAGCAAACACGCTATGCAACACAGGCAATGTACAATTGGCGCATTAGACAGTTTGCGCAAGTATGATGAATCAGCAACCTCGCTGTCCGTTTTCAGGCCTTCCCGCTCTTTAATGTCTCTCCAGCACTGGAGAGCTTTTCCAATATTAATGCGGATTTGTCTGATTGTAAATCTTCTTCTTCCAGTTATATTCCTCTGACCTTTTCCTCTTTGGTAATATCTCAGCTATCTAACACTAAAAAATCTTGGGTTATTTTTTCTACCCAAGTCCTGGGCTGAGCCTTTTGGGTCATTTCTTTGGGTTATTTTCCAGTGTTAGGGTAATTTTTGTGTTACCCAGCTCCTGGGTCAGATGTAAAAACCCAGTGTTTTGATAGATTTTGTTTTACCAAGATCCTGGGTCAGACATAACAACCCAGGGGTTGAGTTATTTATCGCGGCTTTTTGCGACCTATTCAGGAGAGAGCAGTGCAGCTTCGTCAAATTGGTGCATGTCTTCAGTTAAATACAGGTTTGTGTACGTTTTATTTTATCTAAAAGTTCGTTATTGTTCCATATATCATTTAATTTTATACAAAGCAACATACAGGGGCGCAATGTGTCACCTAAACATGTGTCACATCTGTCTTTTCGCGTGATGGAAACGCCTGATGCCTTGCATAAAATGTTATTTTATTCAAAAAGATACAGAATATAAATACTTAGGATGTTAAAATATGTTTTCAGAATTGTACACTGATTATTTATGGACAGGTTATGGAGCCATTTTTGGGCTACGAGTGAAACATAGGTGGTGGTCTGAAGTTAGCAGTTCCCCCGCCAAATGCGAGCCATCTCCGGCACAAGATCCAGCGCCATTACGGTGGAAACTGACAACAGAGACTGGTCGATTACTCTTGAATTTCTTCTAAATGCTTAATTTTTTACTTCTAATATTTGTTAAACGAGCTTAAATGTAGACAATATGTATTAAAAACGATATAAAATATGCTATACTATAAAATATGATCGCAAATAAAGGAATTATCATGCAAGCCGGTGGTTGTGTGGAGTATTTAAAAAAAGTTCAGAGTATTTAAGTTAATCCGTAAACATTAATTCATGTATGAAGAAAAAATAAGCTAGAATTATAGTAAAAATGAATCAACCTAATTGCTGGGTTAAATCAACCCATCATGCTGGGTTAAATAAACAACCCAATTTGCTGGGTAAAGCAGTTTTTCTACAACTGTCCCACTTGCTCACTCTGTCTCCACCCCATTATGAGCGGATACACCTCCTATTGCTGATTGACTACAAGAGTGTTTTGGTGCTCCGTGTCAGTCCAATCCACTGTTTTTTCTCCTATTCAGGACTATGTACACTATATATATATATATTTATTTATTTATTTATTTATTTATTTTTTTCAACACACATACAGAACAGACATCTAGAAAATATTCACAAAATTGTTTGTTTAGGTGTTGATTTAAATTTTCAACGGCATTTATCAGAAATCTGAATATCCAGGAGAATTTATCCATCAAGACTTGATATAATCAAGGAATTTAGGCTAAGATTTCACTGATCAATAATACTTTTCTCCACCTGTCAGCAGACCTTTTTTATTACATTTTGATAAACATGGGAAACATTTTTTCTCCATATTTTATTCCTAACAATTAGCATACTTACACTCTAAAAATGCTGGGTTTCAACCTACGTTTGGGTCAAATATGGAGAAAACCAACCATTGGTTTAAATTTTTTAATTAAATTTTTAAACCCAACAGTTGGGTTTGACCACATTTGACCTAAATGTAGGTTGAAACAACCCAGGATTTGTAGAGTGTAATAGCTAATGGTGCACAATAAAACCCAAACATTAATAAAGCTGCAAAGTGTCAATTTTAATTTCAAACTCAAAAAACTGTCTTTAAAACTCACTAAAAGTAATTAATAGCTGGCCTTCCAATTCATGAACTTTTTCAAACGTACCCTACTGATCAAAAGTTTGGGGTCAGTAAGATTTTGAACCCCCAAAAGAATTTTTATTTTCAGCAAGCAAGTGACAGTAAAGACATGTACAGTTGAGCTCAAAAGTTTACATACCCCTTGCAGAATCTAGAAAAATGTGAATCATTTTAACAAAATAAGAAGAATCATGAAAATTGCATGTTATTTTTTATTTAGTACTGTCCTGAATAAACTATTTCACATAAAAGTTGTTTACATAAAGTCCACAAGACAAAAAAATTGATGTTCAAAAGTTTACATACCTTTGATTCTTAATACTGTGTGTGGTTACCTGGATAATCCACGACTGTTTTTTTGCTTTGTGATGGTTGTTCATGAGTCCCTTGTTTGTTCTGAGCAGTTAAACTGAGCTCTGTTCTTCAGAAAAATCCTCCAGGTCTTGCAGATTCTTTGGTTTTCCAGCGTCTTTTGCATATTTGAACCCTTTTCAGCAGTGACTGAATGATTCTGAGATCCATCTTTTCACACTGAGGACAACTGAGGGACTCAAACACAAGTATTAAACAAGGTTCAAACATTCACTGATGCTCCAGAAGGAAACACGACGCATTAAGAGTCAGGGATGTAAACTTTTTGAATTGGATGAATAGAATAAATTATACTTTTTTTGTCTTCTGGGAAACATGTAAGTATCTTTTGTAGCTTCCAAAGGGCAGAACTAAATGAAAAAATATGTTCTTTAAACAAAACTTGCACATCAACTTCTTGTTCAAAAGTTTTCACCCCTGACTCTTAACGCATCATGTTTCCTTCTGGAGCATCAGTGAATGTTTGCAGCTTTTGTAATAGTTTGTCTGAGTCCCTCAGTTGTCCTCAGTGTGAAAAGATGGATCTCAAAATCATATAGTCACTGCTGGAAAGGGTTCAAATATGCAGAAGATGCTGGAAAACTGAAGAATCTGCAGGGCCTGGAGGATTTTTCTGAAGAACAGAGCTCAGTTTAACTGCTCAGAACAAACAAGGGACTCATGAACAACCATCACACAACAATAAAACAGTCGTAGATCATCCAGTTAATGACACACAGTATTAAGAATCAAGGGTATGTAAACTTTTGAATGGGGTCATTTTTATAAATTCTGCTATTTTTTTTGTCTTGTGAACTTTATGTAAACAATAATGTGAAATAGTTAAGGACAGTACTAAATAAAAAATAACATGCAATTTTCATGATCCTTCTTATTTTGTTCAAATGATTAACATTTTTGCAGATTCTGCAAGGGGTATGTAAACTTTTGAGCTCAACTGTACATATAATTATCAAGGTTTCCATAAAAATATTATGCAGCACAACTGTTTTCAACATTGATATATAAGAAATATTTTTTTGAGCACCAAATCAGCATATTATGATTTCTGAAGGATCCATTTGACACTGAAGACTGGAGTAATGATGCTAAAAATTCACATGCTTTTCCATCACAGGATTAAATTACAATTTAAAATATATTAAAATGGTAAGTGCTTCTCACATAAACACTATTCTTTACACCCATTCACACTCCGGTGAGAGAGGCCGTTCCAAGAACTATACCAAATGGGTGAAACACCATTTCCTGTTTAAAGATTATTTACTGCACACAACGTCTGAGAATTCACAACAATCCCCATCATTTCACTCTCTGTGTAAAATATTGGGGAAAAATTCCGAAAAGTCAAAAATGGGAACTAATTGTGCTTCTTTTATTTACATTTTCTTTTGCAAATATGGCATCTGCAATCAGCGCTCCAACACACGCCGTGAGTTATAACAGAAACAAAAGTATTGAATTGAGGCTCATACGATTGTTTGTCAAATCAATGGAGAGTTTTAAGAGGAGAGCTGGTGGTAAATCTTTATGGTGAGGGAGACACACATTCCACAGGAGGGAAATAGAAAGATTGAAAGAGTAGATGAAAAGAGGGCAACCACAAGATCTATTTTCTTAGGAAAATGTGTGAAAATGCCTTTCTGAGCAACAGCAGCACATAGCAAATGAATCATGGAGCCACAGAAGCGTATTCAGACGAGAGTCATTAATTCATGAGCATGGGGAGGACAGACAGAGACCCATGAGGCCTGATTGATGAAAAGACACAATTAAACTTTGATCTTTCTCTTATGTGTGTGAGTGTCTGAGAGAATCCAAGAAACATAATGAGTATGTACGTTTGGGTATCTTAATTGAACATTATAGGCCTGAATGTTACATAATATTTTCTTATCAAGAAATTATGAGTCAAATACAGGGTATTTAAAGGACGGTCCACCCAAGAATTAATGTTACTCTCACCCTCATGTCGTTCCAAACCCGTGTGACTTTTTCTTCTATTGAAATCATTTATCTCCATGTTTTTTTGTCCATACAGTGAAAGCAAATAGGCTCCAATGTTGTTTGGGTCTTCAAAATATCTTCCTTTGTGTTTTGCAGAAGAAAGAAAGTAATACAGGTTTGGAGAGTGAGTAAATGATGACAGAATTTTCATTTTTGGGTGAACAAACATATTATTTATATTTTTAATATTAAGATTAATAACAGAAGATTGTAAAACAGAACAAAGCACCTCTCTGAACCTTTTCACAAAGAGTGAAAATTTGTATGGCAATAATGTGATGCTTTTACTGCATACTCCAGAAATAACTGACACACTACTAGGATATAAACGTTTGGGTCAAATGTCTGGAGTCTGCATTCCAGAGACATGAGGAACTATTCATATTGTTAGTAGATAAGTACAAGGAACTGCATATTAACAAAAGCATTAGCTTTAACAAACAAGTGGAGTGAAATAAATTGGTATGGCAAGCAACTACTTATAAAATGGGAATTTGTTTGGTTTACTGTATATATTACAGTGGGGTCCAAACTCTGAAATCAAAAATGTATTTAAATTTTTACTTTTTAGGGTTTTGAAAAATATATAAAAAAGAAAACATAAAATGAAAAAGAAATGTATATAACATTTTGTTGCTCTCACTAAAGGAAACTGTTTGGATCAGGAGAACATCATCAGCTCAAAGTATACTAACAAATTATTGGGTAAACTGTAACTTTCACTCAAATTGTTATGATAAAAATATACATATTGTTCAAAAGTTTGGGATTGGTAAAGATTTTTTTAATGTTTTTGAAAGTCTCTCATGCTCACTAAAGCAGAAAGAACTGTAATAATTTGAAATATTATTACAATTTTAAATAACTTACTTTTTAATATATTTTTAAAAATAATTTATTTCTGTGATAGTAAAGCTGAATTTTCAGCATCATTACTCCAGTCTTCATTGTCACATGATACTTCAGAAATTAACAGTAGTGTAACTGGTAATAAAAAACATTTTATTAAATAAATACAAATTAATTAATTAAAATAAATGCACAACAACTGCATTTTTACTATTGTCCCCAGACTTTTGGACTGCACTGTACATGCATAAGATAATTAATAAGCTTATAATTAATGCGCTTCATGGTCTGTGTCTTTAGAGTTTGTTTAATGGAAGCACAAATCCTGGCCACAAAATCTTCTCTGAACAATGTGTTTCGAAACTGTCCTCCTCCAAAAAACGACTCTATAGGTCGTTTTTTCAAGCACCTTATTACAACCTATATTTACGTTTTAAAGTCATGCGCCCCCTAGCTGATGTAAAAATAATGACAGTGTCGTGTTACGTCTGTCATCATGAAATGACGTATGACCATCGTTATCAATCAAAATACGTGTTCATTTAAACGCAATGTGTGCAATTTTTACACGGTCCCTTACCTGCCATTTGTCCTATTTCTATTTAGCAAAACTCATTTTTTTATTAACGACTACACCTACCCCAACCCTAAACCTACCCTTAGTGATTTATAGTGCATATACACTTTATGAGCACATGCATTGCCTGGGATCGAATCCACGATCACATGATTGCATATTGTTGTATATTGCAATGCTTTACCAATTGAGCTACGCGAAACCCAAAATATGACGCAGATGAAAGGGTACAACGCATTAAAATGAAAGTGTCCTGTTGTTGATAGGGGCGCAACTTTAGCAAACGCTCCTATAGGTTGTATTTCAGGGAAGTGACAAACGACCTATATGGGCATATTGGTTGGAGGACATGTTGTGTATTTCACTTGAAATTTCAAACTTGAAATTCATAGGACCCTTAACTACAAGAGATTTCATAACCAGACCAAAAAAAAAAAAAAAAAAGGATGTATAATCCCCTATGTGTCATTTGTAATGTTTGTGCATATGACAGCATGGCATACTGTATATTATGATCTACTGAACTGTTCTGCTGGGCATACACATGTGCATACACACTCCCTGGGAAAGTGGTTGCACTGACAAAACTGGACAATAGAGGATAGTGTCTCAGACTCTGTTCTTCCAGAGAGATTTTGGATAGAGAGCCGGACAGCGGATGTGTATTCTAGATTGTGTTTGAAACACACAAGCACTTGTATTTATTGAGAGAGAATGTACAGAGTCCAGACTACTGACTACTACAGTTTTATGAGCATATATACACTACAGTTCAAAAGTTTGTGGTCAGTAAGATATATATATATATATATATATATATATATATATATATATATATATTTTTTTTTTTTTTTGAAAGAAATTAATACTTTTATTCAGCAAGGATGCATTAAATTAATTAAGAAAGACAGTACAGACATGTTTTGAAAGATTAAAATAAATTTTAAATAAATGTTGTTCTTTTAAACTTTCATAAAATAATCCTTAAAAAATGTTTTGCAGTTTCCACAAAAATATATCAGCACAGCTGTTTTCTACATTAATACTAATAAGAAATGTTTCTTAAGCAGCAAATCATCATATTTAAAAGATTTCCGAAGGATCATGTGACACGAGTGGCTGTTGAAAATTCAGCTTTGCCATCATGGGAATAAATGACATTTAAAAATATAAAAAACAGTTATTTTTAATTGTTATATAATATTTCACAATATTACAGTTTTGCTGTTTTTGATCAAATGCAGCCTTAGGATGAATCACTTCTTTCAAAAACATAAAAAAATAAAAATAAAAAAAAAATCTTACAGCTCCCAAACGAAATATCATATTTGAGCAA
Source organism: Ctenopharyngodon idella (assembly GCF_019924925.1). Classification (NCBI taxonomy): domain Eukaryota; kingdom Metazoa; phylum Chordata; class Actinopteri; order Cypriniformes; family Xenocyprididae; genus Ctenopharyngodon; species Ctenopharyngodon idella. The sequence continues at coordinate 15,686,694 of NC_067239.1, read as the reverse complement.
CAAAATAACAATAATGAATTTATTTTGCTCAAACGGCTGCTAAACTGGGTGGTTACTAGGTAGTTGGTAAGGTATTTTGGGAGTAAACTATTTAAAGGGATAGTTCACCCAAAAATGAAAATTCTGTCATCATTTAATCACCCTCCAGTAGTTCCAAACCTGTATGAATTTCTTTGTTCTGCTATACAGAAAGGAAGATATTTGGAAGAATGTCAGTAACCAAACAGATCTCGTCCCCCATTTACTACCATAGTAGGAAAAATAAATACTATGGTAGTCAGTGGGGGGGCAAGATCTGTTTGGTTACTGACATTCTTCCAAATATCTTCCTTTGTGTACAGCAGAAATTTATACAGGTTTGGAACAACTTGAGGGGGAGTAAATGATGACAGAATTTTCATTTTTGGGTGAACTATCCCTAATATGCATTATGGGAATATTTACTAAATTAACAACTAAAATAATTGTGGCTCAACATACTTTCCAACTGCATTTCAAAACATTTTTTTTGTATATTCCAGAATATAAACATTGCACATCATAACTGAGCAAGAAAATAACAATAATTAACTTTGCTCAAATCGAGACACACAAATATGAATAATGGCACAGAAAGTCAAACTCAGCAACATGAACTTTAACTGCAAGAGTTAGCATATAATTCTCAATAATTGATTATTAAATTCAATAATCAATATATTGTTTATATTCTCAAATCATTCATTGATGCATTTATAAATAAACATTAATAAATATAATGCTTTTATGTTCACGTTAAATATTGGTATCACACCATTTCAAAATTTTCCAATGGTAGATGGTGAGAAACTAGTGCATTTACAGTAACACGGTGTCTACACCAAACACGACCTTTATCGCGTCACATCGCGCCATGCCGCAACAGCTAAACGCGACAAGCCAACCGTTGCAAAGCACTTGGACTACGTCGGGAATTTGTCGCGCCGCATCCAGTGTAGACATTATCACTGATTATAATGGGTTCTATTGTCTTTTGACGCGCCGCTCGTGATCGGTGTAGACACTGTGTAAGCTTAAAGAGTGTGTTTTGCCTCTTGAGCGCTGCAGTCATTCGTGGGGCCTTACATTTACACCTGAGCCACAGATGTGTAAGAAATACAGGACTGTGAATGTGTGTGTGTGTGCCAAAGAGGGCAGAACAATTAAAAAATAAAACTACTAGCAAGCATATGTATGTTTATTCTGGATATTTAGCTCAAAGTTCAATTTTCAACAGGAAATGAGAAAAATGGACGGTGAGCACAAAAGTGTTGTAATCAGGAAAGGCAGAGGACCAGAAAAGCAGTGGATGAGCGAGTGAGTGAGAGAGAGAGAAGAGAACGCAGGATGGGAGTAAATGAAAAGCATATTTTGCAGGCAGAGGAGGCTGAGAAGATGAGGTGGATGTATGGCCGGATTAGGGAGCTCTAAGAATGCAAAGGAAATTAAAAAATGAGCTCAAAATAGAGCAAAATAAAACACACACACACAGGTTTCTGGCTGGATATTTTAGTCTAATCTAGTGGAGCAGGGGTCACGCGGGTCATCTATACGAGATGATGAGAGAACATGATGGGAAGGACAACCTAAAGTTGTAGATTGCTAGATGATTGCTAAGGTGATTGCTTATGTCTCTGTGATATTCTGGTCCTTTCCTTAGAAAACCCCTACAATCAATCAAACATGTAATATGGACACTGTAACAGTGATATAATGAGAGATCAATCAAAGGAGGTCATACATATTGGCAATATTATTATCTGGTTATGGACTCGCACAGTTTAACAGCTATACTTTGAAGAAGCCCAGAAGAAAAAGAAGTCATATAGAGATACACATACTATGAGAGCTGAAGTGGTGAACTCACACACATGGCCCTTGATGGAAAGCAGCTCTGTGCATCAAAGAGTGAAGATGACCTTGTGTTTGAGAGTGTGTGTGTGTGTGTGTGTGTGTGTGTGTGTGTGTGTGTGTGTGTGTGTGTGTGTTAGGAGCATGAAGAAGACAAGGCAGTGGACCACATTTTGCTCAAGATAAGAATGAAAGATAGTGAAAAGAGAGAAAAAGACAGGAAGAGAGGAAGCTAGGGAAAGATAGAGAGCTGGAGAACAGGAAAAATACACACCAAGCATGTGTTCATCAGAATGAGGCACAACAGGCCTCTAACATAGATATGAAATACCATTAAATGACCACAAAAATTAAGGGTATATCAATCATTATAAATGAGAGGGACATGTTTCTACATTCATACCCATCTTTTTGGGAAGTTCACACACTTTCCAAATCATTCCTATTAGAGAAACAAGGAGGAGGAAAAACAAACAAAAAAACAGTCAAATTATCTGTGTAACGCTTTGCAGTTCTTTGTTCAATTCGCACCATCAAAATGAACCAAATGAAAAATTGGCCTCAAACTTTCATTTTTTTTTTTTTTTTTTTTTTTTTTTAGAATAATTCACAAATGGATAATTATCACTCAGTTTAATTTTCGATTCTACAAGTCTGAGTTGTTGCATCAGAGTCTAATTTTTGAACAAACATAAAAAAACCGACTCATTATTCTGAATTTCCATTTATATAATTAGCGCTCGCGGTTGGATTGTACCAGTACCGCTGGGGGATGGAGTGGGGTGTATGTATTCAGAGCGCTGTAGCGTTATGTATAGGCCTATGGCATATCTGGCCATGCAATAATTTAGGCTATCGCATGCCCTACACTATAGGTCAGAGAGTGGCAACGTGCTGAGGGACGGCAAAGCTTTCAGTCACGACATTCTCTTCTTCTTTATAATTCTTTTGATGCAGCTTCTATCACGCTATTTTAATAATTATTGTCAAGAGAGTAGGCCTATTGTAGTGGAGCCACTAAAGGGACATGGTGGCGGAAAAAATATGGGATGGGAGGAAATTTTTCTTTTCAGAATTTTGCGTCTCCGAGGAACTTTGTGTTCTCTCCGGACAAACACTTCCTGTTTAAGGTCACGCTGGCAGTATTTCAGACAGCTCTGTACAGTACGTTCACAATGGAGCGGTATATAGAGTTTTACTTTGAACTTGGACTTATAAAGAAATACGGTCAGTGCTTAACTCAAGAAGTTTAGTAAAGTTCCTGGATCATAGATACATTTTTAAAAACACAAATGATCATAGTACCGTAGACAAAGAGCTACAATCTAATTTTCCTCAATACGAGCCTTATAATATTGATCTCTTTGTGCAAACATCAATGGTCTCCTACTGGTCATACTACAACACTTAGTTTGATAAAACGTTCTTTTGCATCATTTTTATTATTTTTTTATTGTGAAAAATATTTAATAACTTCACTGTAACACACTGTACTGTCACCAAATTCAGTTCACACATCAATGCTCTCTCCTACTGGTTGTACTACAACACTTAGTTTGATCAAATGTAATCATAACAATTAGGCAATGCAAAAGCACATTTTTTTCAAACTAAGTGCTAAAGTATAACCAGCAAGAGAGCATTGATGTGTGGACTGAATTTGATGGCATTACACATGCATAACAGTGAAGTTATTGCATATTTTTTTCTAATAAACAGTGAAGTTATTGAATATTATTTTATAATAAAAATCAAAGATTATGCAAAAGCACATTTTACCAAACTAAGTATTGTAGTATGACCAGCAGAATAGCGTTGATGTGTGAACTGAATTTGGTGACAGTACAGTGTGTTATGGCGCTTTTCCACTGCGTGGTACGGCTCGGCTCGGCACAGCACGGCTCGGCTCGCTTTACTTTCAGTTTGGGATTATAGACTATTATAGTTGTGCTGCCTTTACTGCCATGGATCCACTCCTCGGCTACTAACGAGTCTGCACCTCGTCTACTGACCACGATGCAGCAATTTCTTTTGCATGCAACGGTTATTTAAAGCAAGTCGGTTAAAAAAACAAAAAAACAAACCGAATTAGAAATGCAGGACTGAATGTAATTGTTAAATAACCATTTAACAAGTGATATAATGTATCATTATTGCTTAGCTAAAACATTGAAAATTCATAATTTAAAGCATGCCATAATGTAGGGCTGGGCGATATGGCCAAAAAAATATATCTCTGTATTTTTGAGCTGTATGGCGATGTATAATCTCAGTATTTTGTACATTTTTCTATTTTAATAAAAAAAAAAAAAAAAATCTGTATTTAATTAAAAAAATGTTATTTCACATCATGCCCAATATTGTCCTACAAACAATGTTCATATTGAAGGCTATAACAAATATAGTGAATGTAACAGTGTAGTCTATGTAATATTATGTGCAAAAAAGGGGTCAAATCACAGGCCTATATTCTAACATTGTAACATTACAATCTAAAAAAAAATAAAATAATGCTATTTACAGTAGAAGTTAAATTCACTAAACTAAAAATGAAAATAAATAAAAACAAAAGCACCGACTAATTATTAGGCTATTTTGATTACCCTACACTTACTTTACAGTTATTGCTATCATAAAAATACATTTAGCCTAGTTGTAGGTTTGAAATCTTCATATGGCACATTTATGTTCGCCAACAACAACAAATATTCAACAACAAAATTTTAGCAAAATGTATATTTTATTTTATTTTGCGCTCCTATTCTACTGCGCTCCGTCTGTTTGGCTTGCATGTGCGCGGCGACGCTCGTTTACGGAAGTTTATGCTTGCATAAGGCTTGTCCACTCCTGACAGCAAAATGGAAATATTTGATTGACTTTCTTACATTTACAGATGGAGAATATGTCTGTGAAATGTAAGTTATGCACTGAGGAAATTATTGTATGTCACTTCAGCTTAAAGTGCTTGCACGAGTTAAGGTTACGTACTGTATGATGACGAAAGCACATTAGTATTAGCCCTCCCAGAACCCATAGAGATTGCATTGCAGTGCCTGCAGTTCGAAAAAAAAAAAAAAAAATTGAATGGGAGTCAAAGAGAGCTCTCTGGGTGATTCTCGGCCACAGTGAAATCGCCCGAAAAAGAGGCAGCACAGAATGTGACTTGATGCCGATTGGACTATAGCCAGACCAGAGGCAGAACAAACAGTCTAGAGCAGTGACAGCTAGCATAATACTGTGGTTGAATGTGAAAAAATTCATCCCTTTCGCACTTTGGTGGTGCGTTGCCCTATCACCCTAATGAAGAAACCGCCCATGGCACAGACTTGCCTCACGTAAACAAAGGAGATAGCGGCGCACAATCTGACGTCAAACAAAGGAGAAAACAGCACACACTCTGATGTCACTGGCCAAAATCTCCGGTTTCACCGACTACATGACAACGCTGTAACGCACTCTGTAGAGTGTTTGTCCATTTAGGGCTGCTGTAGAAACATGCTGGCGCATAACGGCGACTTGACATGGGGGGACCCGCGGTGTAAGAGATAAAAATGGCTCATTCTAAGGTAATACAAACGTAACGGTTCATTATGTAAGGTCTTTGTGTACCACTGAAAACATAGTTATGTATATTATATTGCATTTCTGTCAATAGATACTCCCAGAGCCCAGAGAGTACAGAAACTGTCCAGGTTCCCCATCAATAGATCTCTGCTGGTCTACATAATGTATGCAACGAAATATAAAGACGATCGATATTACAACAATACCATTTATATCAGTGAACAAGAGAAGGCAGTTAACAACTTAACGCTAATCAATCAGTAACCATCAATAACTAATAATTAACCACTGATACACAATTACAGATAGTCATCAGAACTTAAAGTTAAAGAATATAAGAAGAGAAGGATCAAGAGAAAAGATGAAAAAGCTGATGGAAGAGAAGAACAACCTGAGGGAAAGAAGAAAAAGAGAGGGGTATCGGCCCCTGCTGAGTAACAAAGAAGAGAGGGAGAGAAAGAAGGAGATAGCAAAAAGACTTAAGAAAGGAAAGACAGGGTTACTGTGGTGGAGTGAAGAGCAGAATATAGGGGCCGATCCCCCTGGCTCAGGCCTTGATTAACACCAGACCTCCAAACAGGAAATGACCCGGCCAACGTCGAGCAACGGGAGGCCTTCCATCTGGAGCCCAGTGCTGCATAAGACTCGAACACACACATCTGAACGACCAGAACAAGAGAGCGATAAAACCAACGCTGATTTCACCAAAACCAAAGATGATTAAGAAAGCTCCCCATTTTCACTGAAAATTCCACTCATTATAGCTGTATATGAATGCCTGCCATGGATAATTAATTCAATTTCACAAGCTGAGAGACGAGAGAAACAATATAAACAGTATTATGCGAAGAGGCCCGATTGATTTTACTTTTGTTCAGTGATTTTATTAGAAAAAATTCTAAACTAAGGTCCCGTTTACACTAGTTAGTGTAGACGAGAACGCCGTTTTAAAACGAAAACGATCCTCGTCTACACTGGCATTTCCACAGCGTTTCAGAAATTATCTCCGTCTACACTACACGACCGAAAACGCATGTCACATGACCGTTCATGCACACTGGGCATGCACGTACAAGTGTAAACAGTTGCCTCTTGCGCATGTAGGTAGCTGCAAAATAAAAAAAAAAAAAAATGCAGAGTTTAACTGCACAAGAGCTGCTAAAAATGACAACAAAGCCAGCAAAGATTGCAGTTCAGTCGTCGAGGATACACAGAGCGATGGGCAGCCATGCCATTGTTTTCAAAAGTCTCTGTTTTTATCCATTTACACTGAAATGCAACTCTAGCGTTTTCTAACTAAAACGGGCTCTGCAGCGTTTTCGAAAATCTCAGTTTTCGCGGGTCAAAAACGCTGGTGTAGTGTAAATGACAGGCGTAACCATAGCAAAAGTTATGCGTTTTGAAACGAAAATGCACTAGTGTAAACAGGGCCTAAAATTATGTCAGGAATAATCTTTCTTTTTAAAAAACAATAATTTAAAACAAAACAAAAACCCAAGACAAAAATCATTGAGACATCAATGAACTCAAAGACGCCAGAGGTTGGAGTTCGAAAGCACAATCATTTCTGTCATGACAACTCTCTGAATATTTGGCATGGTAATGGATATGACAATGTTGATATGTTTGGTCGTGGCGGAATAGATCTGCTACGCTGCTGCTGTTGGTTATTGCTGCTGCTGCAGAGCAAGTACAGGACTTGCTACTGCCAATACACACATGACACAGTGCTGTGAGCATGTAAGACATGCTGCTGCTGTACAATATAGCATACATAAATTACCCGTAGCAGATCTATACAGGTGGAGCTGGGGAAGGTGGAGGGTTTCTGAAAGCACGCTGCAACTGATACAGCAAATGCTGACCAAGTATTTGAAGGTTGAGCAGCAAGCTCAGTGGCTACTGATACAGCAGGAACCAATCAGTTGTGCCCTATAGAGAATGATGTTATTGCAAGCAGATTGAGTTAAGGACCTATCAGCCTGCGCCATCTAGAGTTTTATGACATAACTTTGTATTAATGTGCAGAGAGATGAGGGAGGATAGGAGGGGGAAAAAAAGTTGCATCTCTGCAGTGACCCAGACAGAGACAGATACGCACAAGCGTGCGTTAAGGGCAAGCAGGACAGACCCCAAGAGAGAACAAACAGAGAGAGAGAGACAGAGTTGGATTGTGAGTGAGTAATCTTAACTATTCCCTAAGGAGAGATATGACTAGAAAGAATGTGGACGTGTGTTTGGCTGTGTGTAAGACGGCAGGGACTGTCCCCTCGCTCGTGTGTGTGTTTGTCTGTGAGTACGAGTGACCCCTCTGGCTATGATTACTGTTTAAAGTCTCTTTATGAGCTGCAGGGTTTCCTGTCACAAATAAGTGCTAACTACATTTATTAGACTTTTACTTCCTTCATGAACATACAGTATTCACAAACATAAACACAGTTCAAATCTTACTGACATATCCTGCAGGCAGACTGTGATTAGATATGAGTGATGAAATCCTCCAATCAGAAAGCTTGTCTAGTTGTGCTTCCTGTCCTGGAGCTGAGGAGTGTTTCATTTCCTTTAATTAAAGCAAAGATTTTTAATTTCCTTCTAATTAAAGCATGACTATTAATTTCCTCTGTAGAAATGAGTAGATACAAACCACTACCATACCTATATGTATATAAACATATATGAAGGTTGGTGTGTGTGTGTAGGTATAGGCATGGAAAGTAAATAAAAGCAATGCTAACTGGAAGCCCTTGAAAGAGAGATGAAAGCGTCATGGGGTGAGCAATCTCTTTGTCTCAGAGCTCACACAGAAGCAAGTAGGAGTGTTGCCATGCCAATACAAGCATCAAGTTAGCCTCTTCTTGTAGATCAACATCATTCTGCTTTTTGCAACCCAGGACACTATAATACAGACAGGATTCTGCAGACAACTATAGCAGTAATACTTATAGCAGTAATACTTAGAATAAATAATTAAATACTTAAAAAAAAAAAAAAAAAAAAAAATCATCACAAATTTAACTGGAATGTAGAATGACTCAACATAAAAAAAAAAAAAAAAAAATCACTTTTGCAATCCAATTATGCAATTATGATGGGTAATTCTGATACACAATCCTCTTCCAAATGGTGGATTTCAAAGTATGACAAGACATTACAATAAATATGCTAAATGTAAAAAAAGAATAGTGAAATTTCGCATTTACACACACACGCAATATTTCACAATTCTCAAAGACAATTTCATTATCACAACAAAAACTAAATACACATAAAGAAATGTATTTAAATAAAATAACTATTTAAAAGTCAAAACACAAAATGATTTTAATAATTAAAAAATATGAAAAAGAATATAAAAAATTATTACTATTTCATATTTAATATGTAACTACTGAAAAGTCCTTGATTCAAATTGTCATGTAATCATTTAAGTAGATGGTCAGTAATAAAATGAACAGCAACAATTTATAATCAACAGTACAAATTAAAAGCAAATTAACTAAAAGCAATAAAAGATTCACATTTAGAAAATGTCAAAAAAAAAAAAAAAAAAAAAACCTACAAGAGCAAGCAGATGTAAACTTTACCTGATTTGTTTTTTTTACCATTGCCATAGTCGTCACTGAATGAATATTATATATACTTTTGTTGTCAATGTTGTTTGTCATACACAGTTCCATAGGCATCCATGGAAATGTTCGAGCACCCACGGAAAAATACGAGATATTCTCCATTGATTTAACCAATGAAAAATCGATTGCAGCTTTCAGACACGATTATCTTCACCTTTTTATAGTTTATTTGAGGCCGTTTCTATTGTGTTATTTTAATGAAAAATGCCAAGTAATGCGCGAGCACAAATCTTTCAGCTCGCAGAGTGCCAGGTGGATTTCCTTCTCTCTCACACTCAACTGGACGTGCGCTCAAACTCAAACTCTCTTCTTGCTCTTTCTCTAGTATGGTCTTCTTATTGTAAGTGCTTATTGTAAATAGGTATTTATTGAACTCTTTTATTTAGTGAGCTACTGATCATCAGACATCAGTGAGAGCGCGACTCGCGACAACACTCATGGAAAGAATGTGCTTTTGTTTGGTTAGTAACATAGGCGTAATTTGCGGGTGGGACATGTCCCCACCACTTTTTTGAAACATTTTGCTGCACGGATAGCCTATAATTCAAATGAAACACCCAATTGACGTTAATTTGTGTTAAATAAGAAGCGATCTGGTGCTGGAATGTGTTCTTTTTTAATTCGTGCCGCTGTTATAAGTGGTGGAACATTCTCGTGGCTCGTGCACAGTCTTCACACACACGAGCAGGTCAATCTATCGCCAGTGGTGTTGCGGCAATTCTCTATTCTTTCCAGCGAAATCATTAACAAAATGCACACAAACGTGTCCCTGCTCTTGCCTCTTTATCTACAATCATTAATGAACATCTTTGGTCTTACTGAGAAAAGAAAAATTAATCGAGGGCGGATTAGAACCACTAGTGATTAGAACCCGGAAAGTCTGACTCGCATAGCAAAAGTTCTGCCACTAGACCACAGGGGAATATGAATACTTTAAAAACATAAATCGGCACCTATGCACAGTGCCAATGTTTTCACAATCCTCATTTTTGCCACGCATAGGTTTTAATTTAAGGTAAGATAAATATATCTTACCTTAAATTAAAATCTATGTGTGGCAAAAATGAGAATTTAAGATATTATCATTTTGACGAAAAGGTGTGCGCATGCATATATCATAATGGTAAATTTAAACCCGAAATGCCAAACATGAATACAGCAGGAACAAATCATTAGAGCCTATATGAAATCCACTCCCATGTACAAGGCCACACACAGATTTAGAAAAACACACAGGGCATCCGCACACACAAACACAGGCAGGTACTCAGAGGAAGACACCCCCATATCTCCAGAGAGACCTCCCAGCATGCTTCTGTGCTGCTTATGAGTCTCACACAGATGGGTGAAAGATGGAAAAAAAAAAAATTAATCTCAACAAATATTTTTTTTTCTATCATGTAGTATGTGAACGTGTTCATGAAGATGCAATTGCACTGGCGTGTATATTTGGTTTTAACGTGTGTATTTGCGGATGATGGAATGCTCTTGGCCAAGAGGATGAAGTGGGATTTGAGGTTTTTTTTTTTTTTTTTTTTTTTTTTTTTGTCGCTGTATATATGTGCAGTTAAATCACTGTTTTGGCAGTAAACATGATGGCTGAAAAGGAGAGAAAATGAGATTTTGTGCATGTGTTTATGTGCTGGGACATATCCAGGCCATGACACTTCTACATGAACATGCGTGCAATTAGTTGGGCATGTTTGCATACATATGTGTTTACTCCTGCAGGTTTTGACTGCTTTCCAAAATGTGTCTGTGTGTAATTATGAATTATGCATGTGTGTATTTATAAGCATATTAATAATTCTGCTGACAGATACAGTACTTTGTTTCCCTATCTCCTCATAACACAAATATATACTGAAGGTTTCATACTTTGAAATCCACCATCTGGAAGAGGATTGTGTATCATAATTACCCAGCATAATTGCATAATTGGACTGCATAATTGTTTTTTTTACCACATTTTTTTTTTTTTTAATGTTGAAGAATTGTACAAAATGTAATAACACGCTCCATCTCTGACACATCTTTTTTGCTGACATATTCAAGCCCCTCCCCTTCAACCACCTGTAATAGACCGCTTTAATAATCCAAATAATTCTCAATGGACAAATACACCGATATATAATAATAAAAAAAAAACTCCTGTATCACTTGAAAATAACTACATGTGTTACAAATGCTTCTTTATTCTGACTTTAAACATTGATGTGGCCAGCAGACATTAATAACATTCAATATCATAAATCAAAATGCACAACAAAGAACAGATGCTTTTCTATTTCTATTACTCTTCATCGCTCAAGCACCGAGCCGTTTAAAAATCAGGTCTGTGATTCATGTGCTATCCATCAGCTCCTAATTCAGACAATACTGCTCTATAAAAAGTCTTCAAAGTTTTATTTATTGATGGGGCTCGTCCAATTCTATAAACAGACACAGTAGCACACCATCACACTGTTTTCAGAAAGTCAACACCCCCGCCAATAACATTCTCTGTTTCACATGAAGCCCTTTGAGGTCATCCAATTACATTTGCTGTTTCAGCCCAGCAGGAAGCCTCTTTATCCAATAATATTTCACACCAATAGTGATATCTCAGGTACCACAAATGTAGAGTTGGCTATGGATAACTAAAGAACTCATTTTCTATGATGTAAGACTGAAATGGAAACATTTTCCTAGATAAACAGACTTAATTAAAACCAGAGACAAACACCCACAAACACAGGTTAGACAATTAGAGCCAGATTTAGCGCCAGACACATTGTCATTCAGATTCTACAGGAGTGAGAACACTCCTCTGTCTCATTTTCTATCCATCCTCTAGTGAATTCATTCCTCTCTCAGTTCTGATCTGCCCCTCAACCTCCGTCTGTTTGGAGGAACTTTACTGCCTCACCTCTGACTCTCCACCCGCTGCTCTGTGAAGCCACAAGCCTTCAGTGATGACAGCGCTGAACTCCAATAACATCATAATAACATGCTGCAGCAAACAGCCCCGCTTGCCCCCTGCACTGATGTAGATCAAACTCACAGAACAAAGTAGAGACCACCATCTCAAGAAGTATATGTAATTATTCAGAAGGATAGGAAGACAGTCCTTTTAGTGAATCAGGTTCTTTGGTTCTAAAAGACAATTCAACAGAGTCCCTGCACAGACTTTTAATAAAAACATTAAAATATTTATTTAGCAAGCATAATATATTTTCAAGATAAAATAATGTTATTTAATACTGTTAATAATGTTATATAATATAATGATCAATAGCAAAATAATAGGTATATTAAATTACTATATTGTATATATTATAATATATAATAATTAGTAATTAGTATAACATGTAATAATATTTTGTTAGGTTGCAGTTTTTTCACAGTTTTCTAATTTTGTAGAAATATAAACAATTAAATCGCCTAAAGATAGATAGAATGATAGAACAATAGATAGAACAATAGAGAGAATGATAGAAAGAATGATAGAAAGAACGACAGAGAGAACGATAAGAATGATAGATAGGATGGTAGAATGAATGATAAAAAAGAATGATAGAATGATAGACAGAATAGAAAGAATGAACGATAGAAAGAACGATATATAGAAAGAACGATAGAAAAAAGAACAATAGATAGATAGAACAATAGAAAGAACAATAGAGAGAATGATAGAAAGAATGATAGAAAGAACAACAGAAAGAACGATATAAAGAACGACAGAACGATAGAAAGAATGATGGAAAGAATGACAGAGAGAACGATAGAAAGAACGATAGATAAAAAATGATAGAACGTTAGAAAGAACAATAGATAGAACGATAGAAAGAATGATAGATAGAAAGAATGATGGTAGAACGATAGAAAGAACAATAGATTAAAAGAATGATAGAACGATAGAAAGAACAATATATAGAATGATAGATAGAAAGAATGATAGAAAGAACGACAGAGAGAACGACAGAAAGAACGATAGAAAGAACGATAGAATGATAGAAAGAATAATAGAAAGAACGATAGATAAAAAGAATGATAGAATGATAGAAAGAATGATAGATAAAAGAACAATAGAAAGAACAACATATAGAATGATACAAAGAATGATAGATTAAAAGAATGATAGAACGATAGAAAGAACAATAGATAGAATGATAGAAAGAATGATAGATAAAAAGAATGATAGAACGATAGACAGAATAGAAAGAATGAACGATAGAAAGAACAATATATATAGAAAGAACGATAGATAGAAAAAAGAACGATAGATAGAACAATAGAAAGAACAATAGAGAGAATGATAGAAAGAATGATAGAAAGAACAACAGAAAGAACGATATAAAGAACGACAGAACGATAGAAAGAATGATGGAAAGAATGACAGAGAACGATAGAAAGAACGATAGATAAAAAATGATAGAACGTTAGAAAGAACAATAGATAGAACGATAGAAAGAATGATAGATAGAAAGAATGATGGTAGAACGATAGAAAGAACAATAGATTAAAAGAATGATAGAACGATAGAAAGAACAATATATAGAATGATAGATAAAAGAACAATAGAAAGAACAACATATAGAATGATACAAAGAATGATAGATTAAAAGAATGATAGAATGATAGAAAGAACAATAGATAGAATGATACAAAGAAAGATAGATAAATGATAGAATGATAGAAAGAATGATAGATAGAATGATAGAAAGAACGATAGATTAAAAGAATGATAGAACAATAGACAGAATAGACAGAAAGAATGATAGAAAGAAAGAACGATAGATAGATAGATAGAATGATAGAACAATAGAAAGAACAATAGAGAATGATAGAAAGAATGATAGAAAGAACGACAGAGAGAACGATAGAAAGAATGATAGAATGATAGAAAGAATGATAGATAGAAAGAATGATAGATAAAAAGAACAATAGAAAGAAGGATAGATTAAAAGAATGATAGAACGATAGAAAGAACAATAGATAGAATGATAGAAAGAACGATAGATAGAATGATAGAAAGAAAGATAGAAAGAAGGACACAACAGACAGAGACAGACGGGTGGACGGACAGACAGACAAACCCATTGAGCAGACAGTTGTTGTTGGTAAACAGGATGACACATAATGAAAGACAGCTGTCAAGATTACACCAGCACTTCCCTCTGTAATTCTGTAAAGTCCAGTGACGCTCTGTAATTCACCTCCCAAATGCATCTTGGAGTGTGTTTTTAGCTTATCTCGCCCTCTGCATGTGTATGTTTGTTCTGACAGGCTTTTCTGCTGTGTATTTGTGTTGGGGTGTACGTCCTGTTATTGAAGCTCTCTCTGCACTCTCTGCATGTTTGAGAGAATATGTTTATATGCGAGTGGGTGAGTTTCATTATGACAGTGTGTGTTTCTTTCTTGGCTGATTTTCTGCTGATTTAAAAAGAGGGTTCAGGCAGAGCGGTTCCCATGCTGACCAGAGGCTGAGTGCATGTTAGTGTGTGAGTAAGAGGCTGGTTCCCATGGTGACCAGGTTTCAAGACGAGCCTGCTTTTCTTTCCGACCAATTTAATTGAGCCGAATGTCACAATCAATATATATTTCACTGAGCACATGCACGGCACTGGTACAAGAACACCAGCTGCAGCTGCACGTTCTTTCATTGTTAAATAATTTGATTGTTACACTGATGACGAAAACATATGGCAAAGTTTCATCACATGTGCGTCCAGACACACGTAAACGTTCATACACTCAGAAACACCTTTAAAACCTACAAATAGCTGTCAATGAGCGGTCATACATTTTCCTGGACACACCTGGAGTGCATTGGCACTGTAATTGGCAGGCCAGTGTTTATATGAAAGAGTCATACGCTTTAAAAGACAGAGAGAGGGAGAGAGGGGCCCCTCAGCCGAGCAGAGCAGGAAGTTAGCAAGAGCCAAAGCATTCTTCATCAATGCAAGAGAAGAAGAAAAAAGACACGGACGAAAGAGGAAGCAGAGAAAACGTAAATAATATTCATTTTTAATTACACTTATTCATTTCAATGCATAATATAATATATTATATTATTAAAATTATATAAATAAATCGTCTAAATAAATAAAACACTACTAATTAAAATATGTTTAAATGATGTGAATTTAGGCATCAAAACATTTATTTTAACTGTATAAATGTCCAGTATGAAAAATTTGTATTTAATTAATATTTGGAGGTTTGCTAAAGATCACATTTAACAGTGTTATTAAATTATGTGTGATTTTAAAGATTATCTATATGCGAGTGTAACATGACAGCAAAAATTATATATAATTTTATATATATTTATATAATAATATATATTATATACTATTTATTTAATTATTTATATAATTATATAAATTTATATATAATTTTATATTTTATATATTTGTACACACACACACACACACATATATATATATATATATATATATATATAGAGCCACAAGTATTGGGACACCCCTCCAAATCATTGAATTCAGGTGTTCCAATTACTTCCATGGCCACAGGTGTATAAAGTCAAGCACTAGGCATTCAGACTGCTTCTACAAACACCGTACCGTGATAGGTAATAGCTACAGACCTCCAAACTTCGTGTGGCCTTCAGATTAGCTCAAGAACAGTGTGTTGAGAGCTTCATGGAATGGGTTTCCATGGCCGAGCAGCTGCATCCAAGCCTTAGATCATCAAGTGCAATGCAAAGCGACGCATGCAGTGGCGTAAAGCACGCCGCCACTGGACTCTAGAGCAGTGGAGACGTGTTCTCTGGAGTGACGAATCATGCTTCTCTGTCTGGCAATCCGATGCACGAGTCTGGGTTTGGCGGTTGCCAGGAGAACGGTACTTGCCTGACTGCATTGTGCCAAGTGTAAAGTTTGGTGGAGGGGGGATTATGGTGTGGGGTTGTTTTTTCAGGAGTTGGGCTTGGCCCCTTAGTTCCAGTGAAAGGAACTCTTAATGCTTCAGCATACCAAGACATTTTGGACAATTTCATGAAGACATGGATGAGCGAGTTTGGTGTGGAGGAACTTAACTGGCCTGCACAGAGTCCTGACCTCAACCTGATAGAACACCTTTGGGATGAATTAGAGCGGAGACTGTGAGCCAGGCCTTCTCGTCCAACATCAGTGCCCGACCTCACAAATGCGCTTCTAGAAGAATGGTCAAAAATTCCCATAAACACACTCCTAAACCTTGTGGAAAGCCTTCCCAGAAGAACTGAGGTTGTTATAGCTGCAAAGGGTAGGCCAACTCCATATTAAACCCTACAGATTAATAATGGGATGTCATTAAAGTTCATGTGGACTTGATTAGGAAAGCCACACACCTGTCTATATAAGACCTTACAGCTCACAGTGCATGTCAGAGCAAATGAGAATCATGAGGTCAAAGGAACTGCCTGAAGAGCTCAGAGACAGAATTGTGGCAAGGCACAGATCTGGCCAAGGTTACAAAAAAAGTCTGCTGCACTTAAGGTTCCTAAGAGCACAGTGGCCTCCATAATCCTTAAATGGAAGACGTTTGGGACGACCAGAACCCTTCCTAGAGCTGGCCGTCCAGCCAAACTGAGCTATCAGGGGAGAAGAACCTTGGTGAGAGAGGTAAAGAAGAACCCAAAGATCACTGTGGCTGAGCTCCAGAGATGCAGTCGGGAGATGGGAGAAAGTTGTAGAAAGTCAACCATCACTGCAGCTCTCAACCAGTCGGGGCTTTATGGCAGAGTGGCCCGACGGAAGCCTCTCCTCAGTGCAAGACACATGAAAGCCCTCCTGAAGGACTCCAAGATGGTGAGAAATAAGATTCTCTGGTCTGACGAGACTAAGATAGAACTTTTTGGCCTTAATTCTAAGCGGTATGTGTGGAGAAAACCAGGCACTGCTCATCACCTGTCCAATACAGTCCCAACAGTGAAGCATGGTGGTGGCAGCATCATGCTGTGGGGGTGTTTTTCAGCTGCAGGGACAGGACGACTGGTTGCAATCGAGGGAAAGATGAATGCGGCCAAGTACAGGGATATCCTGGACGAAAACCTTCTCCAGAGTGCTCAGGACCTCAGACTGGGCCGAAGGTTTACCTTCCAACAAGACAATGACCCTAAGCACACAGCTAAAATAACGAAGGAGTGGCTTCACAACAACTCCGTGACTGTTCTTGAATGGCCCAGCCAGAGCCCTGACTTAAACCCAATTGAGCATCTCTGGAGAGACCTAAAAATGGCTGTCCACCAACGTTTACCATCCAACCTGACAGAACTGGAGAGGATCTGCAAGGAGGAATGGCAGAGGATCCCCAAATCCAGGTGTGAAAAACTTGTTGCATCTTTCCCAAAAAGACTCATGGCTGTATTAGATCAAAAGGGTGCTTCTACTAAATACTGAGCAAAGGGTCTGAATACTTAGGACCATGTGATATTTCAGTTTTTCTTTTTTAATAAATCTGCAAAAATGTCAACAATTCTGTGTTTTTCTGTCAATATGGGGTGCTGTGTGTACATTAATGAGGAAAAAAAATGAACTTAAATGATTTTAGCAAATGGCTGCAATATAACAAAGAGTGAAAAATTTAAGGGGGTCTGAATACTTTCCGTACCCACTGTATATATTATATATATATTATATATATATATATATATATATATATATATATATATATATATATATATATATATATATATACATATATATACATACACACACACACACACACACACACACAAACACTACCATTCAGTAAGATTTGTTCATGCTCACCAAGGCTGCATTTATTTAATAAAAAATACAGTAAATATTGTGAAATATTGTTATCATTTAAAATAACCATTTTCTATTTGAATATATTTTAAAATGTAATTTATTCCTGTGATGCAAAGCTGAATTTACTGAAATCTAAAATACAAAGCTAATGTAATATAATAAATGTCTTTACTGATCAATTTAATTCACCCTTGGTGAATAAAAGTATCAATTTATTTCCAAAAAAAAAAAAAAAAAACTTGAGGGGTCACTTTAATAATTAATAAATGTTTCTTGAGCAGAAAATTAGAATGATTTCTGAAGGATCATGTGACACTGAAGACGAGTAATGATGCTGAAAATTCAGCTTTTCCATCACAGAAATAAATTACATTTTAAAATATATTAAAAATAGAAATCAGTTATTTTAAATTGTAATAATATTTCATAATATTCCTGATTTTACTGTATTTTTGATCAAATAAATGCAGCCTTGTTGAGCATAAGAGACATAAGAGACATTTTAAAATCTTACCAATTCCAAACTTTTGAACGGTACTGTGTATATATAATAGCCCAAAATTTTGTATTTAATGGATAGCAACTTTCAACTCAAAAACTGTGCTCACTTATAATCAAGTTACAACATTTTTTCCAACAATCGCAATGCTGCAGCTGCAACATGCCAGCTTGTTCCTTTCAGAACCCCACAGGTACGGAAACATTCGTAAAACTTAAAAACCACACTGACTCACACACACCGATTTGAAACGACACGGTAAAGATGGAAGACCACACGCCAGTCTGACCGCTGTGGCAAAAGCATCTATTACATGCTTTCGAAGGCCGTGCTGATGGCGACTCTCTCAGGGTGTGTCCACCAGCCTAATAGGCACTTTGAATTTCACTTTAGAACATCAAATCATCACATAAGTAAAACAAGCTTATATACACACACTTGCACACACAAAAACAGAGCAGAGCTCTCAAGGTTGGAAAAGTTGAACTTGTAGTCATGTTTCAAAAGAAGCATGGCACACACTCTTTAAAGAAACCTCCATGTAACCTTGAATACACAACATTATGTAGGCGGCAAGCAAAAATGACTAAGAAACTAAAGCCTCGAGACTGAATTGGTTTGAAGTGCGGCGAGTGTACAGAGTTCATTCCTGCAGTCACAAATCAGGCCGAATCAGGTTTACAGGCTCTCATATGGGCCACAGATTCAGATGGCTTCCATCAGCTGTCACCAAACCGAGAGAGAGAGAGAGCATGAAAAAAAAAAAAGGAAAAAAGGGAGAACGTTTGAGGAAAAAGTAAATCAAAGATTTGAATCTTTTACTTTCAAAGCGGAGTCCACCCTAAAAAAGAGCAGTGTGTTAGCATGTGTGTGTGTGACGGATGGAATGTGAGGGTGGTGAGTGAATATTCCTGGGGACAAAAGACAGAAAACAGAGGTGTTTCCCTCCATTCATCTTAACTTGTTCACTTTTACCATCTCCATCCATTTTGTATCATCTTGACTCCTCTCTGACCCAGCTTTCTCTTGATCCTTTCCTTTACCCTCCCTTCAAAAGTAACATAATGTACAGTAATTGAGGGACAATCCTGTTGGAGCAACCTGACATTTATACTGTGTTCCAAAACCTAGTAAGAGAGCATGAAAACTGCAGAAGAAAAGAAAAATACAGACTCTCTATGGCAAGGATGCCTTAGACGTCATGCTTATGTAAGGCAGCTTACCATGTTTTAAAACAGAGCTTAGGTGTCTTTCTCTAAGGCATAATGGTGACAGATGAATTGTTGCTTGTGGGGTTTGAATCTGTAATCAGTCCGTTACAAGTTCAGATTTTTACCCATTGACAACATCCCTATTTCAGCTATTAGTTGAATTCTCTCTTGCTCTCTGGTGTGACATTAAAATAAGATCTGTTGGTAAGATTTTTTTTTTGGAAATTTTGAAGTTTCTTATGTTCACCAAGTCTGCATTTATTTGATTGAAAATACAGTAACAACCGCAATATTGTGAATTATTTTTACAATTTCAGATAACAGTTTACTATTTGAATATATTTTAATAATGTAATTTATTTCTGTGATGACAAAACTGAATTTTCAGCAATCAGTCTTCAGTGTCACATAATCCTTCAGAAATCATTTTAATATGCCGATGTGGAGCTCAAGAAACTTTTCTGATTATCAACGTTGAAAATAGTTAAAGAGAAACAACTTTTTCAAAATTGTAGTGTATATGTGTAGTTGACACAACATGTTCAGGACTTGTTTAAAATGGATAATGATCAAGTCATGGAAAGTGTACATCTTAGGTCATGTCAGTTTTTCCAAAATGTTTAACACATTTTTAAAATTCATTTTAAATGATCTTGAGGTGTGGCAAATTAATTTTTAAAGCAAATATTTAGAGATGCACTGATATTAAAATTTTGGCGGAAACTGATAAGCTGTTAATTATTTTCAAGTTATGACTGATATTAAAATGTTATACTATTTTCTTTAAAAAAAAATAAAAACCCTAAAATCAATTGTTTTTAAATGCAACTTTTTAAAAGTGAATTTAGGCATCACAACACTTTAATATATACGGATATTCTTTTTGAGATTTGCTATAGATTGCATTAACAGTTATTAAATTATTAGTGTTTTTAAACATTGGATTACGACAAATGTAAACTAAATATTGGGGTGTGATGAAACACTTAGCTCAAGAGACGAGACAAGACACAAGATTAGGTTCACGAGAACAAGACTAGATTTTTGCACAGTATTTTTAAGAAATCCTCAATGACAAAATTCATGACTGGAAAAATAGTCTGCAGGTGCATTTTGAATTATCATATGCATTGAAAGACAACAATATACAAGAACTGTAAAAGGTTTTGCTCAACTGACTGGCTTCTCTCCTGTATGATTTCACAGTCTTGTCAGACCTTACTGTACATGAACATATTGAACAGAAATAAAAACAATATAAATAACAAAAATAAATAAGTTTTTTTTTTGTCCTATTAAGTGCAAACAATAAGTGCAACCATAAATTACTCTCTCAACATTCAAAGTGCAAACAGAGACCAAAACAGAGACCAGAGCTAAGAGGTGTTTACAACTACACAGCCCAGCCTAAGATAGGTTTGATAGTGGGAGACAGGCTATTGTATGTAGCCTAATTTGCACAAATCAGGGAGCTCGCGTTTTACTTTCGCTTTCGATTTCGTGATTGCATGTACTCTGTGTACAGGGAGCAGCAGTGCTGAGCACGCATTTGACAAGACATTTATTAGACGCTTAGGCTCTGTTGCGCAACAAATCCTCTGCCATGGTCTTGTCAGTCATCTCGCCTTACTCTCGTCACGTGATCAATGAACTGTGATTCCTTCTGCACTATGTGCGACTCTGCAGCTCATGCTGGATGAGCAGAGCAGACGTTTACAATAGTTTACAATTGAAGCGACCGTTATCCAACTGAATTAAAATTATTTATCTCTATAAAAAAAGCAAAATGACAGTGGAGGTGGTGGGCATCGTAATGTAATGTAAACGTAGCGGTGACATATTCTATGCTAATTTCACCCTCATGCTCCGTCGTGGCGATATCGAGAGACAGCTTTTCACTCAACAAAAAATCTCGTCACATTTTAATATTGCGAGATCTCGTGGCACGAGTTGTTTATGTCAACTACCCGTGTGTGTGTCAAAAACAGTGAGATTCCAAATAATAGCGTCTAAATGGTGCTGGTTTGTCAGTGCGAGCAGTGCTGTTCTTGCTGCGCTGATGTATGTAGTTGTGAATTGGAGAGGTCAGAAGTGCTGTGCAGTGAATGTGTGCTGGTGGTTGTTTTAATGTTGTTTAACTATTCCAGCACTAATCACTAGTGTGCTACACAGAGATTATAGGCATGACAGCTTCATGAAGTCATTCAATGATGTGGAAACTCAGTGACAGTATATCATTACTAACTAACTGACTTAGTATAATGGTACTGGGATCATGTTGAACTAGTATTCCACCACTGACCTGTGATCTCCTGCAGCAGATGGCTTAATGTGGTCTGCCGGGTGAGTAGGAGTGTCAATGCGCCAATCAATTCCTTCTCCACCTTTTCCACATGCTTTTCCTCGTCAGCACCACCCGGACATGCTTCCTGGGCCATAGAGTACACATAAACCAGCAGCACCAGAAGATCATCCATGCTCAGCTCACCAGAGCCAGAGTTAGAGTCAGAACCTGTTCCAGACTCACTGGACTTTATGAGGGGAAGAAGTTGTTTCAGAACCTCTGCCAGGTCGGAGTCCCCCAAGGCCTAAAGAACAGAGACAAGACATTCATCAGCAATATTAAAACTATTAAAAATGTAGCATCGCATCTATCAAACTACAGTGGTGACATTTACGCAGCAGGAATTACATAGTTCTGCTTTAGTTATTTCCATGACACGATCAATCATTATGTCAGAGATCTCCTCCGCACTCTTTTCCACTTACACGTATGTTAAATTCTTTAGCAAATCAGGTCTGAAGGGAGCATTTATTCGTTCTACCTAATTCTGTTACTGAGCACATTTATGGATGAGATCTGCTAAAATATCTTGGTCAAGTGTGAAGATCAGAAAATTGTGTTCATGTTGTATTTCAAAACATTTTTGCTACTATTGAGGTGGGATACAGGTAAGGATAGGGGCAGGATTGGTGGGATGGGTAGGTTTAAGGGTGGGTTAAGGTGTTTGGGAAGACTCAACAGTCTAATTATAGATGAAATTACAGAAATTAATTACATGTGTAATTATATGCAGGTATTTAAAAAAAAAGTACTATGTAAAAACATGTACACAGTAAGTGCACTGTATCAAATGATTAATTTAAATGTAAGTACATTGTAGTTAAGGACACCTAATATAAAGTGGGACCATATTTTCTCATATCCCAGCTTAATATGCAGAGACAACAAGTTAATGTTTTTTTAAAGAAATCTCTTATGCTCAAAAAGGCTGCATTTATTTGACCTAAAATAAAGAAAAAATATAAACATTTTTACAATTAAAAAAAAAAAGAAAAAAACTAAAATGTAATTTATTCCTGTGATGGCAAAGCTGAATTTTCAGCATCATTACTCCAGTCTTTAGTGTCACATGATCCTCCACAAATCATTCTAATATAATGATTTGCTGCTCAAGAAAAAATTAATACTATTATCAGTGTTGAAAACAGATGCTTAATATTTTTGTAGAAACCATGAGACAACATTTTTCCAGCATTCTTTTGATAAACTTTGTTAAAAGAACAGCATTTATTTGAAATTTTTGTAACAAATGAAAAATGAAAATTTTAATTAAATTAAAAAATTATAAAAAAAAATTAAAAATGTAACAAATTAAAAGTCTTTACTGTTACTTTTACTTAAAGGGTGTTCACCCAAAAATGAAAATAATGTCATTAATTACTTACCCTCATGTCGTTCTACACACCTTCGTTCATCTTCAGAACACAAATTAAAATATGTTTGATTAAATCCAATGGCTCAGCAAGGCCTGCATAGACAGCAATGGTACTTCCTCTCTCAAGACCCATAAAGGTACTAAAAACATATTTAAATCAGTTCAGGTGAGTTCAGTGGTTCTACCTTAATATTATAAAGCGATGAGAATATTTTTTGTACGCCAAAAAAAACAAAATAATGACTTTTTAACAAACTCAAATCAGTGGTTCGGAGTGCCAAAGTCACGTGATTTCAGCAGTTTGGCAGTTTGATATGTGATTCGAATCACTGATTCGACTCAAAAGATTCATAACGCTCGAAGCAGTGTTTTGAAATCGGCTATCATTAGATATTGTTAAAAAGTCATTATTTTGTTTTTTTGGCGCACAAAAAATATTCTCGTCGCTTTATAATATTAAGGTAGAACCACTGAACTCACATGAACTGATTTTAATATGTTTTTAGTACCTTTATGGATCTTGAGAGAGGAAGTACCATTGCTGTATATATGCAGGCCTCACTGAGCCATCGGATTTAATCAAAAATATCTTAATTTGTGTTCCGAAGATGAACGGAGGTCTTATGGGTGTAGAACGACATGAGGATGAGTAATAAATGACAATATTTTCATTTTTGAGTGAACTAACCCTTTAATGTATCTTTGTATTAAGTGTAGTATTAATTTCTTAAAAAAACTTTGTATATTTAAATAGATCTACTGTATATTATAAATATTTTATTATGTATTATTCAAAGTAATATAAAGTGCACATGACACTTTGGACAATAACAAAGGGATTTACCTTATATTATATTTTTATTTATTTTAGATATATTATGTCTTCAACTCCTAATCTGCATAGTTGCTGGCCATTTTAAATAAACAAAAGTTGTCAAGAAGCTGCACCAGAGTTTTATTTATTCCCAACAAACAATATTATTCCCAACCAAGGTGAAGTGCAAATGACCCTGAAAATCTTCCACAAATCTTTGTTGTGTCATCTGTCTACGGGTAATGATATCAGAACAAATTTAACTCTGCTAACAGGAAAAACAGCTCAGTTTACATGAGGACAGACTGCTGAGATACAAATCAACATGTTTGTGTGTGTTCGTGTGAGCCTGAGAATGATTGCGTGCTTGTGTTAGAGCGTGTGTGTATTTGAAACCTACAAAAATCTAATAACCTTGAGGATGGATTTCATTTGCAATGAAAAATGTCCCTATTGAGCTTAGCAGAGCTGTTCTGCCCAACACAAACATGGTTTCTCTCTGGAGAAAGCTAAACTGGCCTTGCTTCAGAATCTCATATCTGAAAACTACAAAATCCTCCCTCTGAGCCTGAGAGTACAATGACAACCAAACAATACATTCCAAAGCACTGAAACACGGAGTCTCAGCCCTCTAGGCCCCCGCGTGTTATTCTTCCTTACGAACATGAATCTACCTCAATCATCTTATGAGGTAACCATTCAGATTCTCTTCAGAACCAGTCAGAAGAGAAATAATGGAGTGTGCTGTAGGTTATTCTCACAGACAAAGTGAAATCCCATACCATTACCCGCTTTAGTGGATGAGATTTCTCATCAGACTGATCAAAAAATCTGATTGTAGAATGTAGAATGTCCACTTTTCTCATGACTTTTTGGACTGTGATCTGGGGGAAGTCAAATAGTTTGAGGAAGTCGAACCCCTGTGGGCTAATTCAGATCTGTGTGCTATATAACCTCTCAGCCAGACCGCCTGGATATAAGGGACTCACTCTTCCTTTATTTGACAGTCATTCTAAATGCAGGCCTGGAAATGTAAGAAGGACATCGACTTGGAGGATTACTGGAATCGTACTGGGTCACACCTGTGATGCGTCAAATGTCACATACATTAAAAAAGAAACTCATTGAGAGGAAGCACTGTGAATCTTGATCTATAAATTTCCTTTAACAAAATGGTCATTAACAAACAATCCAATTCTATCAGAAATGAATGTGTGTCTGGTAAGCCAACCGATGATTCCTTGAAACCTTGAGATGACATGAACATCGACAAGATGAGCATATAAGGCAACATCATATGACTAATTTCTGTGTGAAGTGAATGACATCATATATTCAAATCACTTAAATTCAGTTAAATTGACAATGTACAAAATGACAAATGTGCCAATTAACCAAACTTTTTTTTTTTTTTTTTTTTTAAATAGCCCCAATTACGCTCATTTAGACGTTAATAATTTTGTTCAGGGGGTTTATTCTACTAAAATGGGTTTACATGATTCAATAAAAAAATATATATATATTTTTTTATCATATATATATATATATATATATATATATATTATATATATTTTGTTGCAGCACCTGTTCTCACTCTCTGTCTGAAAGCTTTGTTTTAGTTTCAGTTTCTTTAAAAACCCGCCTTCAAAAAAGCTCAATCTTCTCTGATTGGTCAGCCAGTCATGTGAGAATGTTTTTCCCTTACAGTGAAAACAGTGTTTCCTTGACATAGCAATACATTTTTCCTAGCCTCATAACCTTGGTTTGAGGGCAAGTAGCCAGTAGGTGGGCATTATGCAAATGTGTTACATTGTGACTTAGCCACGTTACAGAAATAATGGCAGAACTACAAACGAGATGTTCAAAGCAGTTGTTTTCTGTTGGAGCGATTAAGTCCTCCCAGTAACATGTTTTAATTAAAATCAATTATCATCATGGTGTCTTTTTTGTTGCATCTTCACTATTGTCAAGAAAACAAAACAAAATAACTTTTAAAAGAACATTTAAGTAAGTAATTTTGTTAAAGAAATTAACACATCCACGTGAGTGCCACATCCAATCTTGTTCCACGAACTTCTGAATCAAAGCCCAGATCCGTGTTTTATGATGAGTAAAATTCGAGGGAAACAAGAATAAACTCCCTCAAAGGCACGTGACTCGTACTAGCCTCTAGCACGAAACACATTTTTATCCTTTGACATTGTTAAATCAAAACCTTGCAGAACCCTTAGCCCAAATATTTGTGAAACAGAGCTTAGGCGTTCTCTTTTCTACTTCATTAAAAAGAAAGATTCTTTTATGATGCTGTCACTACATCATAATGGCAAGAGATATTCTACAACATCTTTGACTGCAAATGTACCATAGCAATATCTGACCTTACAAACTACATAAAATTCCATTTAAATGCATTCACCCCACGTTGATTCTTTGATAGAAAGGATAAACAATGCTGTCATGCACCTATAAGGCAGTCCTGCCTAACTTGGTAGCCAAGGCAAGATAGGACACGATCAGAAAAACGATTGGGGGTTAAAATCCAGTAAGGATTTTTTTCAGCTTTAGTAGTTCAGAATTCTGCTTGCCCTACCAACAGTTTCACTGGCCCACACACAGTACAAAATTACAGATTAATACAGGATACAGTTTTTGTTTAGTGTGTTTAAAAGATGATTGGGAGGTCTGCAGACTATTTTTATGCGAAAACGTGTCATTTGAATATATTTGTCTAAGCGTAAAGTGTGTGTGGTGTGTGTTTTTAAAAGCTCTTCTTCTGTGTCCAGGACCCTAATGGTCTATGTTTGTGTTCTTTAGAGCACCTGACATCTGTGTGAGGGTCATGCTCACCTAATTGGACTGTTCAGTAAAGTGAACTGCTGGGACACATTCAAGCATCCGCACACACAAAAATGCACAGATTTCAAATTTACAGCTGTTGACG
Organism: Ctenopharyngodon idella; assembly: GCF_019924925.1. Taxonomy (NCBI): domain Eukaryota; kingdom Metazoa; phylum Chordata; class Actinopteri; order Cypriniformes; family Xenocyprididae; genus Ctenopharyngodon; species Ctenopharyngodon idella. The sequence goes on along the minus strand of NC_067239.1, from coordinate 15,659,686 downwards.
TAGTGATCTGAGCCATTATTTCCCTCAATAGCATCCAGGGGGTTTCCTTGACAAAGTAAAGTATGGAGGAAAGTTGAAAAACTAAACTCAGTCCTCAGAGAGTCATTTTCTCTCTCCACCGATTCCTAACATTAGAAGTCTTCAGATTAATCAATTCATGAAGTATGCAGAAAAATCTGAAAACCAAATGAGATCTTGGCTGAATAAAGCACTTGGCCACAAAAGTAAGGGTTTGGTAACGTGGCTTACAAAAAACTTGGATACTCCTACTTCATTGCAGTTATGCATTAAAATTAAGATGCCAAGAACTGTCAACACCACATAAGAACTAAAAGATCACTGTAAAATTGGTGTCAGCAGAGGAAATGGAGTGGCTGGATTAGGCTGGTGAAAACATACATGAACAAAGAAACAAATTGGAATCAGATTAGCATTCACAAACATGAGTTTGAAATCTAAGACACAAAAATAATCTTATTTCAAGCAAAAAGCAGTAAGTAGTTTTCCCTCTAACTTCTCAATACTCAAGACAATAATCAAATCATCAAAACAAGCATTTTGACTGAGAAACTCATACTCAATACATTGGAAAGCAGCCACTTTTTAGTCAGACAGCATGCAAATACAAAACTGAATAGATAATGACAAAGTAAACAGACTAGTATTAATATATTTTTTTTGTTATTTTAATATCAGCTTGGTACTGAAGTACCAGTACTTTTGACATAGTAGGACAGAAGTTGACACATTATGCAGAAAAAGTAGGCTACTTCATGGTAAAGACAATTTTCCGAATGCTTAGCATATTGGCTAACCTTTGAAGCATTGAAGTTGTTAGCCTCAAAACAACATATATTAAAATAAACAGTCACTCCTTAACCCACTTTTCCTTTCTTAATAAACCCAAAACCAAATGAACCAAGACAAGAAGTTTAAGCAATAAAATGTGGTGTGGTATTTCTGTAAAACGGCAGCTAGCTTTGCTATAATTTAGTAGGGAAAAACTGTCAGTGGCTTGTTTTCTAGAAAAGGCCTGTGTGGTTGATAACTAAAGTCATAGGAAACAATTAAGTAAGCAGACGCCGCCACTACATGTTACTGCTGCTATTAACCACAATTAGCAAATTGAGCCCTGTTGTCGCTACATGCTACAATAACCATTAGCTGCAATTACTTATAAACAGGGTTACAGTAAAGCTTATATGGAAATTGTATCACCACATTGTCGTGATTAAGCATAATTCTGTTTCACTGAACTGTTAATGCCTTGGTAAATAATGTAAACAAGACAAAACGCACAATATAAGTGATATCACTGGTCTGCAGCAGTAATCGTTTTAGCCCAAGAGATTCACAGATTTCTGAGGGGAAATTGGCCATTTTAGAATAGAGTGCAAGTGCCCATCCACTTTTTCAGCAACCTTGGATCCGCAAGTATTTTTCCAATTCATTTTTCAAATAAGGATTCTAAAAAAGTCTTCATTTAAGAGTTATAAGCCATGAACCAAACCAACCAGCTACAAGGTGAATCACAACACTGCAAACTGATTTGAAGCAAAAAAAGTATTTGAAAATCAGACATAAAGACAAAGGTAAAGGACTGTTTACTTAACGGCTTTAATAAGAGAACGAACCCATGAAGCGTCGCGAATGACACACACACACACGTTTGTTTTTTTGAATTGTGGGGACATTCCATAGGCGTAATGGTTTTTATACTGTACAAACCGTATTTTCTATTGCCCTACACCAACCTTACCCCTAAACCTACCCATCACAGGAAACTGCACATTTTTACTTTCTCAAAAATACACATACATAATATTATATATATATATATATATATATATATATATATATATATATATATATATATATATATACACACAAACAAAATACTTTACGGTTATTGCAAAATATGCATGTAATGCGTACAAATATATGTTTGAGAGTATAGGGAAACTAACTACATCATTCACAATGCTGAATGGGAGTGGCCGACACTAACATTCTCAAATTGGTGGAGATTTCTCTGCAGAATCATGGGTAATGTAGTTTTTCAAGAGGAATTCAACTGTTACATATGATTGTTTGAACAATAAGCTGAAATAATGCAGACTGATGGCTTCAACAAAAAGCATATATCATCAATTAACAACCTCTTTGCTCACAGTAGGTCTGTCTTTAAAGGTTATCGCTCAAAACCAATTCCTTTACGGAGAAAATGAATCGGGAGTTTTACTTCCAGAACCCGACTGTTGCACTCTATACAAATGATAAAACATGCAATGTAAATGTAATGCTGTAATGCATGCAATGTAAACACTCGAAATTGCACAAAATTCCTAAAAAGAAAGCAAATAAGCCAATAATCGAAATGACCGTGTAGTTTTGCTCCACCCTTTGTCTCTCATCCAATCACAAGTGGCTGCCAGACCACGCCTGTAATGGCTTGCTGTCTCTGACAGGAAATTAACTCCAGATGGGCCTCTAGAGGGAGCTGACCCTGCTGTGTGTGTTACTGTGAGTGTGTGTGAGAGTGTATCCAGTTTGGCACTAACCAAAACCAGGTGCCTTTCTCCACACAATGGAGCCCTTCTATGGCCCTCAGGGCAGCAGGGACTCTGGGGTAAGATAGTGGGAAACGGGGCCTTTTATGGGGAGGGGGCACTGTTGTTGTGGGCACACTGCTGGAGGAATGTTGTTGATGTGTGTATGTTTGATGCCTGAAGCCTTTTATAAGAAGAGCTGTAAAAACAGAGCACCCTAAGAATACCTTTTTTGCTGTCAAGAGGTTACAACCGGCCAAAAATATGGTCTGCGTATAAAAGCATGATGTCACTAAGTGAGGCAAGACTGGACACTACTAAAAGAGGCCAGGAGCTAAGCTCATTCAAACTACTATTAACATCATAATAAAATTAAGTAATAAAAGTTATAACTTCATATGTTTCTCTCCTTCTTAGAGGGATAGTTCACCCAATAAATTAAAATTCTGTCATTATTTTCTCACTCTCATGTCATTTCTAACCTGTATGACTTTCTTCCTTCAACTAAAGACAAATGGAGAAATTTGACAAATGTTCTGGTCTTTTTTATGCAATTAATGAATGGATGAGGGATGGACAAGCACCATAAAAGTATCACAGAAGTGGTCCATATGACTCGTATATATTCCAAGTCTTCCAAAGTCATAGCTCTGACCGGATCATTGAGTCAGCTAGTTTTGAAACTTGAAATCCAAACCAATCTGATTCGTAAATGAATCATTCATACCAGTTTAGTGAACTGGATCTATTAATCATTGAAAAGATATGACTCAAAAGAATGATTCATTCATGAAACATCACTTCTCTCATGAAATATCTAGAAGATTTAGCAATTTAAAGATTTTTAGTGAATAATGAGTTAAATCTTGATCTGTTCCTCACACAAAGCTACTGTATGACTTCACAAGACTAGTCTACAAGTCATATTAAGTACTTTTATGATACTTTTATGGTGTTTTGGGTACTTTCTGAATGACAGCTACAGTCCACATTCATTATAATTATATGGAAAAGAGCAATAAGTCAAAGGGCCAGATTTACTAAACAGGGTAAAGTTCTGCTCGTGATCTACTGACGACCCTCACATGAACACAGACGCAGCCAGATCATTTCCATAATGGCCGACACAATCTACCAAGAGCAGTGCAAATTAGTGTCTGGTTTAAGACTTGCTTTTTTGGGCATTAAATAATGGTGCAGATACCAGTCAAAAATGCTGAAATGCAGTTTGGGGGAGTATCCTTGTAAACACAGTCGATTATGTCACAAGTTGGAGTTGGACGTATGACGGAGTATTTCTGTGCCAAAAACACTCCTCCAAATCCTCTTAAATTTCGGGATCTTTTTTTCGAGTATGTGCCTGTGTGACATCAGAAAGGTCGGAATTCCTTGTACGGGCACTTCTCCCGGAAGAGCGCGCGCGCACACGTCGACCAGAGCAAGAGAGCAAGAGCACGCCCATCAACATGCCCTGCACAGGACTTGCTCGAGAAAGATTTGTCACTTTGTTTTTAGACCACGAAATCAACAATGCCACCAAAGAAGTGTGTTTTTGGTTGTGAGGGAAAGATAACCTTGCTTCCCAAAGAACCCAGTGTTCAGTGGAGCTGAGAGATTTGTGCTCACGCATTACATTGATGCGCTCTTGATATTTGTTATTAAAATAACCATACAAACTGATAGTTGCTGTTACTTATCTGAATACCACTGTTAGTACATCTTCCCGAAAAACCTAAAGCACTGTTTATTTAATTTGTATTTTTGGCCTGTTGCATTTATTTGTCTGTTTTGTTTGTAATTCGTTTCTTTGTTTTTATTGTATTGCTGTCTGTTTACTTGTCTTTTGTAACTGTTTTGAGGACCCTTAGTTAACCTGAAATATCGATAATTGTGAAATTTTACTATCTAAAATTACACATTTCATGAAATAAGTCTTTGATCATATCACCCACCGATAATTGTGTTAAATAAACGTGATTTCAATATTGAACAAAATAATTGTTAATATGATTTTTGTCATAATCAAGCAGCCCAGCCCTCAAACAGGTCATAAATGAGTTAATAAACACACGCACACACACACACGCACACACACACACACACACACACACACACACACAAATTAAACATTACAATCCATCAGTTTGCAAAAAGACAGAAACTGGAGAAAAGTCCTGGAAAATGGAAAAATGGCATCAGTCATCCATTTAGTCCGCAAAGGACATTTAGAGATGAAGCGGAAAGAGGAGTGTAAACAATCAGATGGCAGTAAAACTTCATGAACACACACACATTTGATGTAGGCCAGGATATCATTCATCAGGACAAAAATACACCAAATGAGAATGTCACAGGCCACTGCTCTCCACCATAGCAGGTAGTGTTGTCACAATACTGGAATTTCCAACTTTGATACAATACCTTGAAAAATAGCGATATTTGATACCATTTTCGATACCACTGGGAAAACTGCCATACATCTTTTTTTTCTTTCTTTTTTTGGAAATTAATTTTGTTGCAACAGCTTACGCACAGCACAGGGAGGCTTTATTTGAAACTCTGAACTAAACTTACAAAAAAAAAAAAAAAGGACAAATAAAAGTCAATAAAATAAGAAACAAATCAACAAATTGCAAATGAAAGCACAAATAAATACATTAGAATAAAGCTTTTCTGGTGTTAAAGTTACAAAATTAAAGTTACAAAAGTTATTCAGTCAAGAGCAGTGAGTGACTTTTTGTCTTTTGTTCTTTGATTAACATGACAGACGGCAACAGGTTCACTAGGCTGCTGTCACTTTAAAAGCTGCACGGATCCAATATACCGTTACACAACATGCGTTTTCAACAATTTACATTCTAAAACTGACTGTGTTTACCTGAATACTCGCCAAGATGGACATTTTGAGATAATTTTGTATGTATTTGACCATTTAATTGCAGTAAGCCACTCGTGAGCTGTTTAAAAAGCGAGTTTTATGTGTGCGCATGCTTTTGGTGAGAGCATGAAACCTGTGGGAATGAGTAAAATTACGTGCAATACCCGCAACCCCGTGCCTAAATTCAGACCCTGTAACCCCAACTCAACCGGAGCAAAGTTACACAGAGTTTCTGGCAATCTCATGTAAATCTTGAGTACCTATAGAATAGTATAGCATCTTTCATATTGCCGAAAAGTCTTTAGTTTTATCATATTTATAAAAGATACATATGCTGTACCGAGTCTTTCCGGAAACAGGCGAGTGCCTGGAGGCGTGTCGTGTGAGCGGAGCTAAAGAGTGACGAGCATGCACAGCTTTTGCGTAGCGATCGTCTGCAAGCTATCAATGGTCAGCAAAACAACTGTATTTAAACACACACAATACACCATCGCATTATCCATGGATAACTTTTGAATCACTATAATGAATATAGCATATAGTGAATGATGAATAATGAATTTATGAATTCACTACATTCGTGTTGTTTACATTATATGCACTTAGGCGCCTATTGCCAACAAAACAGACATTTGAAGCAGTATTACTCACCACCTGCGGTTCCGACTCATGACTGGGATCATTATCGCTGTGACCATTCCATCTTTCAGTTTCAAATGACCTGTAAATCCAGCGTAGAACTGTGCTTTGTTTATGAAACCATAAGCGCTGATCCTGAGGGCTCAAGCAGCCACGGAAAAACATGCGATATTCTCCATTAATTTTAACCAATAAAAAAATTATTGCAACTATCAGTTTCTATGGTTATTTTAATAACAAATATCGAGAACGCACCAATGTAATGCGTGAGCACAAAACTCTCAGCTCCACTGAACACTGGGTTCTTTGGGAAGCAAGGTTATCTTTCCCTCACAACCAAAAACACACTTCTTTGGTGACATTGTTGCTTTCGTGGTCTAAAAACAAAGTGACAAATCTTTCTCGAGCAAGTCCTGTGCAGGGCTGCCGATGACTTCCGTAAACCTGAACGAAGCACGTTGATGGGCGTGCTCTTGCTCTCTTGCTCTGGTCGACGTGTGCGCGCGCTCTTCCGGGAGAAGTGCCCACATGGAATTCCGACCTTTCTGATGTCACACAGGCACATACTCGAAAAAAAGATCCCGAAATTTAAGAGGATTTGGAAGAGTATTTTTGGCACAGTCATACGTCCAACTCATGTTTTGAAACTTTGGCCATGTTTAGCATGAGAATCCAACTCTTTAACAGTGTAAATAAGTCAGAATGCATGAAATAGCATTATACCCCCCTTTAAGTACAAAACTCAGGATGACAAACCACAAAATAAACAAAAAAGCCTAAAACTAATTGTATGCAAAAAAGACAAAACAAAGATGGTGTGCTGTCAAGAATGGCTACCTACCCTCAACATTACAGAAGCTTGATGGTATGAAACCCATTTTCCCAACACCATCCACGTCTTCAATGTTGATGTAGGGGCTCTTGAAAGAAACTAGGACTCTCTTTGAACAACAAAGTCAATTAACTACTCACAAAATGGATACTTCCAGCCCAACTGTCCAGTTTCTCAGAGTAAGGGCTTCCCTATCTAAATTAACAGGATTATAGACAAAGCTGGGGGCAGATCCCAGATCTGATGTGGTTTATGACCACAGGACTTTTATCACAGAGATTATCTGTGGTAGGTGAATATACAGAGAGGCTGAGGGAAATGCATGATCAGTGCAGTGGCTGTAGTGAGGCACAGACAGTCTGGGATTACAGCACTCATTTCATCAATCAGGCTGTAAACGGCCTCCTTATACCTGATCAAAGCCATTTCATTCAGCTCATTGAGTCTCTCTGGAGTTTATGGAGATGAAACCCAGTCCGCACGTGCCAGACCAGCCGCACATCAGTGTGTGTGTGTAGGTGTGTGCAAAAAATAACTCTGCTGTACAATGCTTTCAAAGCTGTGCATTTATTGTATTCTGCTTTTTATTTTAAAATCAATTAAAAAGATGAATACAAATAATCATATATCAGTATTTGCTGAGAAAATCCCCCAAATAATGGCTCGCTTTAGAAAAAGCAAAATGACAAATTTAGTAATAAACTATACATATACACTACTGTTCAAAGGTTTGGGATCAGTAGGGTTTTTTAAAAAAAAACAATTAATACTTAATACTTTTTCAGTAAGGACGCAATCAATTGATCAAAACTGACAGAAAAGACTTTTACAATGTTATTATATTTTAAATAAATGCTGTATTTTTTTTTTTCCAAAACATTTTTTTTTTTTTTTTTTTTTAGGATTCTTTGATGAACAGAATGTGTCATGATTTCCATAAAAATATTAAGCAGCACAACGGTTTTCAACATTGATAATAATGAGAAATGTTTCTTGAGCAGCAAATCAGCATATTAGAATGATTTCTGAAGGATCATGTGACACTGAAGACTGAAGTAATGGCTGCTGAAAATTCAGCTTTGATCACAGGAATACATTACATTTTAAAATATATTAAATAGAAAAGTTATTTTATATTGGAATAATATTTCATAATTTTACTTGTTTACTTTATTTTCGATTAAATAAATGCAGCCTTGGTGAACATAAGATACTTTTCAAAAACATTTAAAAAAAAAAAAAATTACAGACCCTAAACTTTTAAACAGTAGTGTAAAATGCATAATTACTGGAAGCTTGTATAGTGTCCTGCTTTATGCATTCATCCCATATGCTGTATTTTGTTTGTACACACTAAGCAAACTTTATACACTTGATGGCTGAATGTATTAAAAATGTATTATAGGATGTTGTTTGCATCAGTTGTGTTGTGCTTGGTTGTCATGGATGACACTGGGACACAATTCAATCTGTCTAAAGAAAAAGACTAAAACAGATGGATGAGTAGATAGGATGAATATGAGATGAAGAGGAGAGTAAGAAGCAGGGCAAAAAGAGAAAGATACTAAAATGTATGCAGAAGAAATCTAAAGAAATGTAGGGAGATGAATGGAGTGAGGCGTAGGCGGTTTACACAGACTGAGAGATAACTGCACAGTTAATGAGATGCTCTTAAAGGTAATGCTAGATAATACAGCTGATGGATGTTCTCTTAAAGGTAAAGGCAGAGAGTCTGGCCTGTATCAGGGAAGTTTATGTAAGAACATCCTCATGAATCTTCTCTTTTAAACACCAGCCACCCTCCGCTCAGCGTGTGTGCGCACTGTAAGTGCAGCATAGAGCAGGTCACCTTGATATGCTAAAACTCTGGTATACCATATAGCAATGACAATTAAAGGTACAAATATAGTTTGTGTTTCAAAGCCTAGTGAGCCATTAAAACATGCTGATGATGCCTAAAAATGGTGTCAATAAGGTAGATAGCTAGCTATTTTAGGCTTCTCTCTTGCAACGCAATTTTGCTGTCATTCTTAACAGTTGGCAGCAAAATTATGCTGATTTTGACCACAATCTACACCAACATAACATATTGTGAGACACTCCTAGAATGATGACAGTCAAGTCTGATACAGCGTTATTTTAGTATATATTGACTTTTACATTGTGTTTGAACATAAATGTGTGTTGGCAGTGTGTGTACACAACCACCTTATAATGATAAAAATCCACCCACACCTTTTTTTTAATCCCCATAAAACCTCAAAGGTCCCATAGAACAAGCCGTTTTAATTTTCTATACAATGTGACGTCACATTGTACAGGCCCTGCCCACAACTGCTGCCGTACAGTTTTATTTAACAATACTGGTTTGATACTAACATGTTGCTAAGCTAGTAACAAAAAAACAAACAAACAAACCAAAAAATAGTTTAATCCAAGGTTGTATTATAGGTTTATATAATATAGTGATTAACATTTCTTTAGTTAGTACTAAAAATAGTTATGAATAATATAATGTATTTGTGTTTCTAGGGTATTAAGTCAGGATCAGGATTCAGGATTACTGGAATTTACTGTCAGTACTAGTTGAGTACAATGAAATTTCATTAGGCAAAAGGAAAACAGCTTGTGCGGCATTTCAGACACAACATTCACTTATAAAGTTACCTTTCACTTAGTATCCTGCCTCAGAAGATATCTACCTATGCAGACAATGAGGCAGCTTGCTAGGGTTTGGACCAGAGCCATTGTCATTTACCTCAAAAACAAACAATGCGCCAAGTCTTGTCTGTTTGACAGCTCCAGCGGTTTCGAACAAGGCCAGACCATCTGATAAAGGCAGACAAGAGCAGCTGTGGTTTCGATGTGATTTGTGCCGTTGGATGAGAACAATGCAGTATGTAAAATAATCAATGCAGCATAATGTTGTTTTTGCTGCAGTATGCAAACACACATTTGTGCTTTCCTTCTCTCTCTTACACAGGGAACAAATAAATAGAGTCAGAAAATACCAGTATATTCACCCATTGTCTTCCCTGTAATTGTATGGTTACGCTAACGGTATCATTTAGTTTAGACAGTGTTTACAGACACGTACACAATCGAGGAGAGTTGACAGGCCACATTCCCCGCAGTGTCACCGCTGACCATAAGATGGCCACTGTGACATGATTCTGAGACCACATCCAAACACACATGCGAAAACAAACACACATACCTACTCATATCACTGGATTTACAGCTTAAATGCTAAATAATCTGTGAATGCAGCCAATAAAATTCTAAAATATCAATTTTTCAATATTTTTTGTGATTTTTAATTAATTTCTTGTAATTGCAACTTTATTTTTTACAGTTGCAAGTTTATTGCCTGTAAATTCATGTCTCACAAATGCAAGTTAATTGTGACTTTAAATCTCACAATAAATTTATTATTTTAAACTTAATATCTTAATTACCTGTTGAGGCAGAAAGAGTCAAAACATGTATCATTTTTAGCACATCTTCAAAACAAAGACAATAGCTAACCTTCAAAATGTTTTGCACTTTGATTTTTGCATATATAAAATGTAATTTGAGTGTGTTGCATTTGCATTAACATATAGTCTAACATATTTTGTGATTCATTTTGGCTTTATGTGCTATATAAGAATGTAAGGAAAATAGCAGATACACACAAAACACACTATAGCTGCTACTCAACTAAAGTTCTCTTTCTCTCCCAGTTACAAACACACACAAGCCCAATGACAGACTTTGACCTAATAATTAATGGCAGACTAAAACACCAAAACACACCTAACAAAACATTACTCTTGAAAACACACACACAGTCTGCGATGTGAGGGGTTAAACTTCACCATCTGATTCCAGTTTGTGTGTCTAACACACGGTCAGAGGTTTGAGTTCAGTGTATGTGTGTGTGTGTGTGTGTGTGTGTGTGTGTGTGTGTGTGTGTGTGTGAGAGAGAGAGAGAGAGAGAGAAAGAGAGAAAGAGAATGAGTGTGTGTGTGAGCGTGCATGCATAATGAGAGGAAGCCAGGCTTCAAAATAAGAGTTTTGTACTATTGAGTGTTCTAAATCATAAATCTCCACCAGCCATATATTGCCAACATGGTGCAAAACTGTCCTCAACATGTTATTTTAATCTTTTTAATATATATAAACTATATAAAATAACATTAAAAAGATTAAAATAACATGTTGAAGACATTTTTGCACAAGTACATGACCTGAATGAAATGAACTGGCTTTGGAAGTGCAAATACTCTGCAGTCTGTAGGTGGCAGCGACATACCATGTAGTTAGATTTCATTCAGAAGTAAGTGTTTGTGTGTGTTTATAAGCATGTACTCTGTGTTTTGCATATTTTGTTGGTTAATAAAACACTCATTGCGGAGGATTAAACTTTGAAATATGTCTGTTTTTTCAGCATGTGTTTACCGCGTCCTGGCACACCTAAACTGTCTAAACATTTACAATCATTCGATTCAGGTATAAACAGGAAATGTCAAATTACTCCGTAAACTCACACACACTCACATCAGTGTGCTTTTATGGAGGGAATCTCCTATAGAAATGAGTCAAACACAGTTTATGCTTTGAAACATAATTCTGACTTCCTGTTAATTTGTCTTCAGGTCATGAATGCAAACAAGCACCTTTATGATTAAGACGTTACTCAGCAGAGGGTACGACGATCAGAGAGATGTCTCGGAGGATTGTTACTGTACATCCTCCAGGGGTGAAGGGAAATTTGGTCATTTCTTCCCGGCAACCACAGCTGGATGATGAGTCAATGCAGAATTGGGCTTTTTACAATCACTTCATATTTAATGCTGTTATCATAACACTGTACAGTTAGGGAGGAACAAGAGTCTAAAAGGAGGACAAATGGAGGAATGCACACCCTCTCTGTCACAAGCACGTATAAACAAAACAACAAACTGCTGAAATGCTGTATATCATATGGCTCAGTTAGCTAAACAAGTACAGACAACTTCTGCTATCATTTAGAAAGAGAGAGAGAGAACAGCTGAAAACAGAAGCCAAAATCAGCATGTCGTGGTTAATCAGTCTGTCTGTTTTCATTCTCTCTGCTTTCTCTTCATCTCCCACACATTCACAGAAAGAGATTCGGCATCTGACACATCTGAACTCTCACAGCGACAGGACGAAACCAAATTTGGTTAGAAAGGAGATCAATACACTATATGCAACTGTAAGCAGTTCTCTACAATAATCTTTGGTTTGGGCCTTTTATGTTTTTACTTGATAAGACATGAAGAATGACAAGGGGGGATTGTATCAGGATTAGTATAGTTAACTGAAAATAAAACTATAAAAAAAAAACATTTTTGTTACTTGAAATAAAAAAAAGTTAACTGAAATAAAACATACTTTTATTTAAGATAGTTGCCAATGTGACATTTCTCATTTTCATTTAGTTTAACTTGATGTACTAAAATATCTAAAACTAAAATTGAAATAAAATTAATAAAAACTATATAGGCACATTAAAAAAAGACAAATACACAATACGAAATAACTAAAACTAACTAAAATTAATATATATACAAAAAATAAAACTGGATTGGTACGGAAAATAGAGCAGACTATTTTCAAACATCTAGCTCTATCTATCTCTAGCTTGTATTCTAGTAATTTCATAAAGGTCAAATGTAGAAGAAACAGAACTGCAAAAATAAGAATTCTAACAGGTTTTGGTACACTAATCCAGTCTGCCATTGCTCAGCCAAACAGATAGTTACAGCCAATGTTATGTTGGCCTACCAGAGTCATCCTACAGGCATACTAGCTGCTTACTAGTTGTGTCTGCATATTAAACTGGAAAATGAGAAACCATTTTAAAGGCCTACTCGTACCAAGATGGATATTCTGTGCAAAAATAACGTGAACGAACAGCTGTTAAGGCATCTGTTCAGCCCGTCACAAAGTTTGCATGCCATCAATGCGACAGCTTTGCCTTTTTGTTTTTACAGAGAGATGTTCTGATCTCACTGCAAAGAACATTGGTTAACCAATAAGATTCAAGCTTTTGGTCACATGCTCAGAGCCAATGCTGTTACATAAAACTACGACTTGGTGGCGCTCACGGACAGAGGATTTTGCTAAGCAACGGTAAATAGCAGAGGAAGAATCTCGATTTGTCTTTCGTCTCTATACTCTTGTATTTGGTGTTGTTTGATAAACACCATAGCAAATAAAAATTTTGGCAAATACAAAAGCTGTTTGAAAACATGTAAATACTGTTTTACTTCATAGAAAGTGTCAGAATTTTCTAAAACTAAACTTATCTGACTTGAGGTAAACTGATAAAAGACAATCATTCTTCAGCGTACTTCATCAAAAAATTTCCTTCACACAAGTGAGTATCGGAAACGAAAAGTTGTGCTTTGTGTACAGGGGTAACCGGGGTATTTCTGCTTTACCATAAGCGCCACCTACTGAATTTTTTTTTTTTTTTTTTTTTTTTCAGCATTGGTCTGAACAGACAATTTGTGTGCAAAACATTAACACTGCCTTAACAGTGAAAAAAATTACATCACTTACAAGACAAGATTAAAACAAATGTCAAAAAATAATTCAAGATATATTTTATAGAAAATACTATGTAATTTTGTCTCTCAGGTAGATTTAACCTTTAAAGGATTAGTTCACTTTAAAATGAAAATTACCCCATGATTTACTCACCCTCAAGCCATCCGAGGTGTATATGACTTTCTTCTTTCTGATGAACACAATCGGAGTTATATTAATAAATATCCTGATGCATCCAAGCTTTATAATGGCAGTGAACGGGACCAACGAGTATGAAGCTCAAGAAAGTGCACCCATTCATCATAAACGTACTCCACACAACTCTGGGGAGATATTAAAGGCCTTCTGAAGTGAAGCGATGCGTTTGTGTTAGAAAAATATCCATATTTAACAAGTTATAAAAAAAAATATCTAGCTTCCGCCAGACTGCCTTTCCGTATTCAACTTACAAAGAAAGTGTAAAGCCTCTCGCAGTTCAAAATGCTTACACTACGTCCTACGCCTTCCGTATTCAATTTACGAAAAAGCGTAACTGACATTGCATCGCACAAACCTATCGCTTCGCTTCAGAAAGCCTTTATTAACCCCCCAGAGCCATGTGAAGTACGTTTATGATGGATGGATGCACTCGTTGGTCCTGTTCACTGCCATTATAAAGCTTGGGCGCGTCAGAATATGTTTTAATTTAACTCTGTGTTCATCAGAAAGAAAGTCTTATACACCTAGGATGGCTTGAGGGTGAGTAAATCTTGGGGTAATTTTCATTTTAAAGTGAACTAATCCTTTAAGAAGTTTTAAATAGTTTTGTTAGAAAAAAAAGATACTGGTTAAGAATACCTTTTTTTTTTTTTTTTTTGCAATGTAAAAAGTGCAAAGTAGCCCCACAGGTATTTTATGCATGCAAACGGGGAAAGGAAAAGATGAATTAAGAGCAGAACTTTAACATTTTTAGAATGTTATCCAAAAGCTTCCACAATCTCGGAAGCAAAATGTCAACAAGTTGTCATGTAAATGAATTAAACTCTTCTTTTATCAGGTAAAGATCATACAGTGGTTGAATAATATGGGATTTTTCAGTGACTAACCTTGTCTAACCTTGAATATTTGCTTATGATTGTCTGTGACGGGATGAAAACCTGTGTGTCGGTGCTGTGAGTGAGATGTGTTTTCAGGGCTGATGAAGGGCAGAAGAGCTGTACAGAGTGCTTTCTCTCTCCATCTGCTCAATGTGCACAGTCAGCAAAGCCGTTTGATTGACACATGGAGCTGCTGCGCTGAGCACGCCGTGGGAATCCAGCATTCCATGGAAGAGGAAACAAGCTGTTCTGCTAAGATGTAAATAATACACTTATGCTACAATTAACTTGGTGATTCATCCTTCTGTTATGTCAGCGTTGTCCTAACAGGCAGTCACAGACTCCACCCACTTTAAACATGATGCCAGGTAAGCAAGGGGAGGGGCCAGAGGCTGTTGTCGTGGAGATTGAGTGAGTGACATACTGATGGGCCGAGAGAGCACCGGTCAGGACAGCAGGACAATGCAGAACTTGAAACAAAATCAACAAAGGTGCACGCAAACCAACATTCCCATAAGACAAAAACAACAACAACAGATCAGCAAAAAACAACACCACTTAAACGGCAAAAGAAAAATACAGCATTTATTAAGGACACTGTTGTTTTCATTTCTCATCACCACTTTCTAACCCTTATTTGTCTCTCTTACTCTTTATTTCTTTCACTCTGACCTTTTGTTTTCTCATTTATCTGTATTACGGCTATACTTTTGTCGTTCCTAATCTTACTGGACGTTATAACTTCATTAAAATTCTTCTTCCTCATCCAAACAACTAACATAAGTTTATGTTGACCTCACTGGAGCTCTGGCCAACATATTCCAGTAACCGCATCTCCCTCCTGTCCGTCTGCATAACTAGGAGTTTCAGTTATTTCGAAACACTTCATTATGATCATAAAATCACTGTAACAATTTTAGGAAAGATTACAAAATCTGCTTTAAAAAGTAAACATGTAAAAATGTCCCACAACACACATCATAATATCTTGTCTGTCCCACACCCTGATTAACTGATATAACAGACATAACAGAGAGAAGAGACAGATAAAGTTGAATGAGGAAAACTACAGAGATACGAAAGAAGGAGAGAGACTATAGAAAACAAAAAAAAATGTTAACCTGGATGGTGTACCGCATTAACTCAATAGGCTTTATGTGTGTTTGTGTTACGTGTTGGCACACACACACAGGTTTGTTTTGCTATCAAAGTGAGGACATTCCATAGGTATATGGTTTTTATACTGTACAAACTGTACATTCTACACCCCTACACTACCCCTACCCCTAAACCTACCCATCACAGAAAACATTCTGCATTTTTACATTTTCAGTAAAACATTGTTTAGTATGTTTTTAAAGCTATTTTAAATAAGAGGACTCATGAAATGTCCTCATAAAACATGTTTACGTCGTAATACCAGTGTAATACCCATGCCATTATACAAATTTGTGTCCTCATAAATGACAAAAATGCGCACACACACACACACACACACACACACACACACACACACACACACACACACACACACAGTAACAATTACCAACAGTCATTATCAAAGCAGAGTAAATTACAAGAACAAACTCAAAGAATGGATAAAAGAGTGAGTAAGTCTTTAAAAACACACATAAATACAGGACAGGAAGAGTCAAGACAGTTGCTCATAAGAATTTATAAGGATGAGAACAACAAGGATGTGATTTTCTCCCTCTGAGCACTGAAAGATATGCTGCGTATGAATATATGAAAACGAAAAACAGAAAAAAAATAAAATAATTACTTAAAAATATAAATGAATTTAACATAGAAATAACTGACAAAGACAAAAATGAATGTACAGGCAAATGAGAAAATGGATTACTGAATGAACAAAATAGATAACTGATTAATGAACAGATGAAAATAACAATGAAAAAAACATTAAAAGAAATAAAAAAAAAAACTGAAAGAAAAAAAGAATGTAAGAACTGTCAAAGGAAACTAACAAACTAATAAAAAGAAAAGAAAAGAAAAGAAAAGAAAAGGCGGGCTGCATGTGGAGAGTGTGTGCTGGACTCATTGCCCCCCTCCCCAAACAGCTTCATAATTAGCGGTTGCGTACTGGCCTCATTTGGGTTACTTTCATTCCTTTTATTTTTCCCTCTTTTCCATGGAAAACAACAACACATGCAAACACACATGGCACTACTCATCTATTCTCCCCTAAACAAGAGAGAGAGAGTTCGGGGGGAAACAAGAAGAACTTGAGTCCCCCTAAGCCTCATGTGTGGGACAATACACATCTGAAGTTACAGTCTTCTCTCTGAATTTATCTGTCCCTCAGTCCCATCTTTCCCTATCCGGCCGTCACGAGTCTCACGGGCGGAAAAGCGTTTGGCTACGTCAAATATCAAAACCACACAGACTCGAATTTGTGTTTAGCTCTGGAGCCACGCCACACAAATAGAGAGCAAATTGATGTCAGACACGTCGAGCATGTGGCGCTTTAGACCCGTGCTTAGCGCTGACGCATAGCCCTGCCTCAAATCCATGTTTACGACTGAATACATCTCAAAATTGCACGCAGTCTCTCTGAGCTGAGTCTAACTCTGAGAGACAGACACCACACGCTTAAACCACACAGGAAGAGCAAGAGTGTCTCTAATTACAAAGGTCAATTAGATAATGGATAAGTTGGAAGGAGGGAGGGGGTGAGATAGATATACTGCATGAGAGAGATGGAAAGATGAGATTCAAAGACAGAGGAAGAGAGACATCTATTTTTATATTTTACTACACATCTTATTATTGTACTCAATTTAAATAAATTTCCAGTAGCATATAGTGAGCAGTATTTTTTTTATAAGTTCAAGCATATTCGAATATTGCTAGTCATAAACATACCTTAAAATGCTGATAAATGTCTAAATTTCATTTCTAAAATGGAAGTGGCATTACATAAATTGACAACACAACTGCTTTAATTATCTGATTTAAAAGGAATTTGATTGGCTGAGCAGGCAAATTAATTAACTTCCGGTGTCAGTCGCTTCCTGTTATTTTAGATGTACAAAAATAGTCTGGAAGTCTCGCACATTCACAAAAAATATAATCTGTATTGAAAAATAAGGTGGACACTTTCCAAAAGCACTGGAACTTTTCACTGTTTGTATCGCTCCACTTGTCCATGTTTATGTATTCGAGAATAAATTTACACTGACTCTTTCTGTAGGTATGGATTAGCCAGTAGATGGCAACAAGCGACTGTGTTTTTGAGTCAATTCATCAAATCGATTCGTTTAAAACACTGATTCACACAGGGAGGAAACAAGTGACTGGCTGCAGTCGAAATCGCATACTTCCCTACTATATAGTAGGTGAAAAACAGTATGTGACAAGAGTAGTATGTCCAAATTCATAGTACTCATAAAAGAGTAGACAAAAAGTATCTGAATGACATACTACTTTCGGCGAGATTCTGAACAGATCCTTGTATCACAGTTTAGACAAAAATATATTAAGCGGAACAACAGTTTTCAACATTGATAATAATATGAAATGCTTCCTGAGCACCAAATCAGCATATTAGAATGATTTCTGAAGGATCATGTGACACTGAAGACTGGAGTAATGATGCTGAAAATCCAGCTTTGCCATCACAGAAATAAATTATTTCTTTTAATTTATATTTTAAACTATAATAAACAGAAATCCGCTATTTTAAAATTGTAATAGTATTTTACAATATTACTGTTTTTACTGTATTTTACATTAATACTTGGTGAACATAAGAGACTTCTTTCAAAAACATACAAAAATTTTAGACCCTAAATTTTTAAATGGGGTCTCTTTTAAATATAGAGCCTACATTTAAGTTACACAATGTTAACTTTTTGTTTATTGAGCTCTTATATACAGGGCTTGACACTGACAAACCCACCAAATGTGGGTGGATTTCAGCGGTGGCGTGTAATGCAGTCACTCCTACTAGCCACTTGGTGGTTTAAATTTTATATATAATATATACATTATTCAACTGTAGTCTTTTAAAAAGGCATCTGAAATAATAAACTAATAAAGTGCAATGTAGTGTGTAAAAATATAGATTTTTCAATATATATATTGATACTGAAATATCTGAAACGCTTCCAATACTCATTTTCCGCAGAACAGGCACATGATACCAGCTGCGCTTTCTCGCTCTCTCATCTCTCCGACAGCGAGTTGACATACAAACCCGCCTCCCCTCACTCACTTGTTTCATTTGCTCCTGCTAAATATTGTTGTTGTTGTTACAGGGCTTGAATTTCAGCATGGATTTGTGCATAATTTTACTCATTCCCGCAGATTTTGTACTCACACCCAAAGTGTGCACACATAAAGCCGCCTCTCAGTACTAAATTGAATTTTTTTTTTTTTTTTTGCTGCTTATTAAACTTAAATGGTCAAATACACACAAAATGCCTGTCTTGGCGAGTATTCACGTAAACACAGTGTTTTAAGTGAACAGTTGAGAAAGAAAATGCATGTATAACAGTATAATGGATTCATATGTCAGGTCTTAAAGTGACAGCAGCCTAATATACCCATTACCAAATTATGAGATAACATTAAAATTCTCTATTTGGCAGTTTTTCCCCATGGTTTTCGATGTCAAAATTGTGGCCAGTGAAAATTCCGTGTGGCTAGTAACTTTGGAAAACCACTAGCTACAGTGGCTGGTGAGCAAAAAAGTTAATGTCAAGCCCTGCTTATACAAAAGCAATATCACATTTGCTTTATTGTTCTAAACAAATGACAAGTAGGTTCCTTATGTTAAATTAGTGGCTTGCTACTGAAGTCTACTCTGCCCTGTTATTTTGATTTGACTTTAAATATAAATATGATTCGTATATACAATTCCTCTATTCTTACTTTATTTCTGTGTTCTGTTCATTGCTTGCAGTTAAACTGCACAAACATACAGTTTTTGTCAGGCCCATGAAACAGTAAATGAGTCACAGAGCGAAAAAGAGAGATGGCAGAGAATAAACAATTGATCCCAGCTTTCAGAAGAGTACATTAGGCAAACAAGACATGGTCAGCACTTCTCTCCACTGTAACAACAGTGGTGTTTTGAGAGATGCTGCACAGGGGCTCAGTGCAGACCAGCAGCAGAGAAAAATTTAAATACTTCCAGACACATCAGCACAGAGCCTGAGGCCTCTCCACCTCCTCCGTGTCTTGCTGTCAATCACAGTTTGCGTGGATGTATGTGTGTGTGCACGTGGGTGGAGATGAAGATGAGTGGGAGGAGTGAAGCTGAGGGCTAGTGCCAAACACATAAAAAAAAAAAAAAAAAAATCTAATTTAGGGCAGATGAGTTTGATTTTCTCTAAGCTTCAAATGAACCCAGTCCAAATGTATGTGTAATCAAAGGCCGAAACGAAAGGGAAATAACATTCTCCGGCACTCATGTTTCTCTGCAAACCATGAGAGCCACGTCAAGCTGAAACCCAGACACCATGAACGTTAATCAAAACGCACAAACACACAATGAGAGCAGTACTCCTGGTACAGCAAAACTGTAACAGATGCAGACGAATGTGTGATGAAATGGTTCACTCAAAGTGAAAATTCTGTCATCTTTTACTCACCCTCATTATGTCTTTTCATGCCCATGTAACTTTATTTTTTCTTGGAAAAACAAAATGGGAAATCATGAAGTATATTGATGATGCTCAATGTCAATGACACCAAATGCAATGAGTTCTCATGTTTCTCAGGACTGAACTCAACATGGCAGGGTTAAATATGTGCATATGTAATTGAGATGAACTGAAGCTGTAAAGTTTCTATCATAGTCTTATTAATACATCATGTTTGTTTTCATTTCTCTGATTATTATATAGATGTATGTCACATCATCTTGATATATCTAATAGTAAAATTTTCATTAATTAAAAATTACAGTTCAAATTCAAGTACCATTTTATTTGGGTTTAGGTTGTTTTAAAGGATTAGTTCACCCAAAAATTACAATTCTGTCATCATTTACTCACCCTCATTCATAGCAAAATCCCCAGAGTTAAATCAATTTTCCTCAAATATCTTCAGTTGATTTCATCTAAGGCTGTGGCTGAAGTCAGTTGTAGCTCTTGTTGTTTCTCTTTTCTTCAGTGATTCTGCTTGTTAACAGCAGGTGTTCATCACTAATGCTCAATCATTACTTAATTAATTGCTTAATTATCTCTTTAACTTTTACTCTGCTTCAGTGTTACTTTAACACTATATAGAGAGGGACCATATGTAACTCTGAGTTGATTTAACTGGGGATTTTGCTGTGTGTCGTTCCAAACCTGTATGACTTTCTTTCTTCTGTGGAACTTAAAAGATAATTTGAGAAATGTTACAAAAATTTGGTGAAAAATGTTTTTGACAAATGTCTTTTTTTGACTGTACAATTAAAGTGAATAATGAGCAAAATTGTTTGGTTGCCATTTTTCAAAATATCCTCTTTTGTGTTCATCAGAAGAAAGTCATACCGTTTTGGAACAACATAAGGGTGAGTAAATTATGACAGAATTTTCATTTTTGGGTGAACAATCTCTCTAAATTCATGCTTTAACGGTGATAATTCATTAGAGGTTAAACCTGAAACCAAGTGGTAGTATTTTTTTCCCTGTTAAAATGGCAGAAAGCATACCTGTCAATGTTTTTAAAATTCAGTAAATGACAGAAAATTTCCAGTTAATGCAACTACTACTGAAGAGCAAGATTTAACTTAGCTTAAATTTCAGTCTGTTCGTATGGTTTCATAACACATATATAGCAGACAAGTTGTAAGGACTACTTTTATGATTGCTTTTTGTCCATCGTGGAGCATGACAGCCCTAATTACAAAACAACAGCTCCAAAAACTCTTCATAATATCTTATGTGTATAAACAGTCAGAATAAAAAGACAGTAATTCAGGTTTAGAATGACATGAGGGTGAGTAAATGGTGCCAGAATATTAATTTTGGGTGAACTACTCCCTGCAAGACTCAAACACACAAAACAACTAACAATTTTAGACATCTGGACCCCTGGAGCTGTTTCATTTTGACTCCAACTTAAAGCCGCAGTACCCTGAAACTAATCAGAATTAATTACATTACTCAACCGCTTCAGGGCCAATCAGAGTGCAGAACTACAACCGCTGAGGAGAAAATTCCCAGGATGCTCGGGATTCTGGCTAAGCTATGTGATGAGAAAATTGAACCTGTGTCTCATTGACCGCAACTGACCCCGGACAACCCATTACATGACACAACACTCCAATATCTCTCTCTCACACACACAGCCTAAGGCTTGAGAGGAACGTGGAGGCAGGACAAAGGAGGACTGTGTTTGAAGGTGATATATTATTGAAGGTGGATGTCACTATTTGAATCTGGGAATAATTAAAAATGTGCGTGTGTGGGGGTGTGTGTGAGAGAGAGGGAGAGAGAGAGAGTGGCTTGACCAAACTATTTGTGACTAAGCTTTAATAGAAAACCAAAATTGTTCACCAAAATCATAGGGACGGTACGTACCGCCAGAGAAATTGAATATTCAAGTTCTAGAACTTAAAACCAACTCTATATGAGAGCTCTCTGTTGGCGCTGGCAAACGGCTCTCGGCTTGATGAAAGCGCAGCATTGTGGGGTATTTCCAAAAGTCAGCAGTGTCCGACTGGAGCTCACTCACTTTAGCCCGACGCCAGCTTGTCCGCAGACGCACACACAAAGGTGAAAAGACACAGACCACCTTGACATACTTGACACACAGTCAAGTTGTGGCGGTACATACTGACACACACACTCAGACGGCTGTCAGTGACTCTGTCTGCAAAACCAAAACACTGACCTGATTCAGCATGTTTTCACACCTCAGCCAAGAATGCATATGCACATACATTATACAGACAAAAACATATGTATGATCCTTATGCTAAACCTCACAAATTCTGCATTCAGTGAAGACTATTGCAGCGCTACATAAACTAAGTATATATGCATTAAAACTGTATATAGACCTGACCAATGGACACCCAAAGCTGTTTTAAACATGTTTGAGCAGAAGCTGTTCTGATCAGGTCTTGGGATCTTGGGATAAATACAGCAGAGCAGTAGAAACGATACAAATGAAATAAACAGTGCTTTTCAGGTTGTTCAGGTATCTAACAGTAGTTTTCAGGTACAGAATTTGAATAAAGTAGCTAATCAAATGTAAAACTTAAAAACAAAACAAAAAACATTGCATATAATCTTCACTGTATAAATTAAATAAAGATTTATCATTCTTAAATTATTAAGTTACAAAAGCTTTTCAGTCAAGAGCAATGAGTGATTTCCTTTTGTCTTTTGTTGTTTGATTAACATTTGAATAACACATAGAGACAGCACGAATATTAGGCTGCTGTCACTTTAAGACATAATGAATGGATTGTACACTGATACTGAACACATGCGTTCTTTCTCGAGTGTTAAAGTTCAAATTTTAGTTGCGAATGCGTTGTCAGATATGAGATGAAATGTGGTGTAAGTGCGTGCCGAACCGTGTGTGGCGAATAGTACGGTTAGATTTTTTACAGAGAACCGTTACACCCCTAATATATATATATATATATATATATATATATATATATATATATATATATATATATATATATATATATATATAACTGATTTAAATATTTAAATGAAAGAAAATTAAAGAAAATGAAAAAAAGTGATTTTAGACTTTTAGACCCAAAATATTTGTATTGACCAGTGACAAACCCGTAACGGTTGACCACTACTGAGAAGAGATTCATGAGATAGTGTGACCTGGAAAATATGGATAATGGTTTCAAGAACTTGATGAAGAAATCAAGAAATTAGGAGACCCAGATTGAATGTCTGTCTTTAGCTTTTCGTTTGATCTCTGATTTATCTGATACATACAGACTATTTCAAACACTTTCTTCATTCAGCTGTGTTGCATTAGCAGGCACATGAGGCTTATACACACAGAGAGAGCTGATATACAAACACACACAAAAGACTGCCATATAAGCGCAGGTCATATGCAAAGGCACTAAGAAACAAATCCACGAAGGATGTTACTTCACAAACACAGCTGTGTGAGGAGGTCAGGTGTGTGAGAAGGACGTAAGCTGTACGTGAACATGCGTCTCTGTGTGGGGTTTTATAGAAGGCGGCAGTGTGTGGTCAGTTGATGTATGTCGTGTGTGTATATGTGAGTGTGGGCGTTTACACTGGAGAGTGAGAGGGAGTATGAGAGATATTGAAACTTCCTGTAAGGAGTAAACGGGTTGTGTCTTGTTTCCGGCAGTAATCCGTTTGCCCTAAACACAGGAAGGCGGACAGGCTAAATAAGTCATCTCACACACACTTAAGCACTGGCTGGACTCTGGCCAGAACTCTTCTCTCATGTGTTTTCTCCTGTCAGAGTCTTATATGATGTTCTCTATCTATCAAACTCTTAAATTTGATATACTGCTTGTATATTATGAGGGGCTGTCATTCGGGATGAAAACAGGTCAAAATGAAGATCGATCAATAGCTGCCTCACTGCCTACATAAGCAACCTCCTTCTACAGTGCACAAAAAAAATCTGTGAGATTGAATTAAAAAAATGTCCATTATGGATGTGTGTATCCTAAATTAAATCTGTTCATCATAAAAAGTCATCATTTATTTTTGCCGAGATATGCACCCTTAGGGCTCGTTCACACAGAACACATCTTTGTGTCTAAAAACACGAGACGCAGCGCTCAGGAATTGTTTAATAAAAGCGCAGCGCAGAACGCAAGGGTCTCAAGACATGCTTTTGAGATGTGATGCAATAACGGAAATAACAGAAATAGCCAAACAGCAAAGCAGATAGCTACTATTTTTGACATGGAAAAAAAAAGAAAATAATCACACTGGCTATCCAGACACAGCCACTATGAACGCCTCTTCTGCCATGTGGCCTTCAAATAAAATGATTGGTCCACTGTTATGGAACTGACATTGATGAGCGGTGCTACGTGTAAAAGTTGAAATTCTTTATCTTGATACGGTGTCTTAAAAATGTGGCGCTCATGTGCGAGACACTGCAAAAGACGCGAGACGCGAGCACAACGGTCTAGCAAGTGTTTACATAGAAAAACAATGGAAAAGTAGCGCATTGGAATGGAAAAACGTGTTCTGTGTGAACCACCCCATACTAGGAAAGCCTTCCATTTGAGAAGCACCCTAAGGGCTCGTTCACACAGAACACATTTTTGCTTTGAAAAACGTGAGATGCGGACAGTGGAATAGAGAAAAATGCAAGGTCTCGAGACGCGTTTTTTAAAAGTTGAACTGATTTTGACTTGAGCGCCGCGTTTTTAGAATGCTGTGTCATGCGCCAGACACTGCAAAAAATGCAGGACGCGAGCGCAACGGTTATACACGTCCATCTAGTGCATGTTTACATAGAAAAACAATGGAAAAGTAGTACATTGGAATGGAAAAACGCTTTGTGTGAACGGACCCCTAAGGCTGCATCCAAAATCGAATACTGTCTGAGCTGCTACTTTACTACATTTGATGAGGAATGAACTTCGCAACCATTAAAAAAGCATTACTAGAGCTGCCATTTTATGAGTAGCAGTTTCTCTAATTCATAGTAATAGGAGTGCACCATATTGGTAAATATACAGTCTTTCACATACTGTTTCCACAACACTTTACTATCCCATGAGGCCGTTGTCATATTTGTAAGTGGCAAAGAACAGCAACTGATGTTGTAGGTCACATGACAACAATAGGGCAGATGTAGTATGTCCAAACTGTATTCATACTATGCACGTGCATTAAAAAAAAAAAAAAAAAAAATCTTTATTAATGGTCAAGAAGTTCTTCATCAAATGCAACACATACTCTGACAGAGAACTCAGACACAGCTAGAGTGTAGACAGATAAGATAAGAGAGATGAGAGGAAATAAAGAAGGAAGTCAACAGATGAACGATCAAAGCAGCAGAGAGATGAAACGATTCAAATTAAAACATTAGAGTGACAGATTTACAAAGAAAGCAAGAGAGACTGTAACTCTTGCAAGCTGGGACCGGCTCCAGGGAACATGTGGGGAGTGGATGAGTGGGTCTTCAGGGATGTTTTTTGGGGTCTGTGAGGGCTGTCAGACAGAGCAGCAGGAAAAACAAGGGTGTTCGGACACCAGGTCAAAAACGAATGCGCTCACGCCCACGCACCCTTGAGCCAGATGCACATTCGCACTGTTACAACGCCACGCGGTTTACTCCTACTGCGATCGCGCATGTGTATGGAGGAGGCAAAACAAGCTTGTTGTGTTAGTGAGGTCAGAAAGCCCAGAAACTGTCCAGAAAGTGTCTCTGCGTGTGTGTTAGTGTGCATACAGTTAGATATTATCCAGGACAAGGCAGTAGGCTCCAGGCAGAGGGGAGCGGGCTGACCTGAGGGTGGGTTACGGGTTCAGAGGTCAAAGGTGATGTGCCATAACTTTGTCTGTGTGCGTGTTAATGATGGCCTGGAGCCACTGATGCAGTTTAACAGCATGCGTAAATGTGCGTTATCCATCTCTCTTCAAAAACAAAAAGAGACACAGAAAAGATGTATTCGGCTCCTAACGTGTCAGTACAAAGAATTAGTTTTGTCTGTGGATCGTCGTCGTCGTTTTCGTATATTAATATACAGTATATTCTCAAAATTGATCTCAAAATGTATTTTAACTCAAAAAATACACATACAATATAGAAAATTTATATTCAAGTCATTGATTTTTTTTAATTAACTAATAGATCTGGACCAAAGAAAATAAGCATCATGTTATTGAACCATCTTCATTCTCTTGGTGGTATGACAGAAATCTTATGTCACTGTTGTAGTAATTTTAACATTTACTGTATATGGCTATATGGTAACAGTATATGTCAATAAATAGTTGTTTTTGCTAGAAATCCAACCACAAAATGTTTTATACATTATATGACCATATATTACTGCCCATTTTCAATAATCTGCTGACTTAAATATTTAAGTCACCATCAGTGCAAACATTTTATCTATTTATTTATTTAAATAGAGTTAAAAATAAATAACTTAAAATAGAGTAGATGAACCATATAAGGCATTATAAAATAGCCTATATATGCACAGCTGACCACAGAATATCCAATAATCGGTAATGGTTCAATTATGTTCACTATCGGCCATTGGCCGACTGTTAAAAAACATCCAATAATCAGTGCCGATTATGTCCTGTCAATCAAAAGGGGGCAGAAAAACGTGTCAGACTGCAACTCATACTGTGTGTGAAGAAAATGTCTCGTGTTGAATTTAGAGCTGTCAAAGTTAAAGCGACAATAACACATTAATAGTTAAAAAATTAACTGGCTCATTAAAGCAGGCTCTATTTGACCCTATGAATCACCCGTAGTTCATGCCAGGCTTGCAAGGTGCACGTTTTTTCCCTACACCAAAAATTATTCCAGTGCGGAGCGCAAGTCTTTTCTTCCATGTTAATACAAGTTATAGCACGAAAAACATGCATGAACATCAGAAGGTAGGTTGAATACAGTGCTTCCCACAGGTTTGAAATATACTTGCGGTGGTAGCCGGGTAAAAAATCCTTCTATTACCCACGGCACAGAAATTATCTACTGCATGTGACAAACAAATAATTTGTGATTTTTAACAGTATTTTTATTTATTGAAATTAATTTTAATTACATAGCATACTGTTACATTTAATTACATACTAATATTATGTATTATTATGCATTGTAAATTATGCAAAATGACAGCATTTAAATTGTTCTCCTTTTCATACGTTCTCCTTGCTATGTCATATAGTGTCTCTCTCAGTGAATGGGACACAGATTTTACTAGTAAAATTTATATAAATAATATGTATCAAATAATGTTCTTAGTCTTTTCATCCTGTGGGGGAGACTACAATAATTTATTATGAATTAAATGGAAATCAAATTAAATACAATTTATTGTGTAACCAAAATACCAATAATGCCCAGAAGAAGAAGAAAAAAAACTTAGCTTGTGACTTTTAATTATAAACAAGCCCAAAATATACCGGGACTCTTATTTTGAAATGTCTACACAATTGCGGGCTGATCATTTATATTATTACAATCGTCTAAAACATATTATATAAAGGCCATAAAGTTGACATTGTCATAATTCATCAACTTGAGTTCATTAGCAATCGCTTGGCATAAATGTGCGCTATTCATTGATTGACAATCAAATTGAAGCAGTCTGAAGCGCTGTTGCGCGAACCTGTAGAACGCGCAACAGTAAAGTCTATGTGTGGGAAGCACTGGAATAATACAGTACACATTACTGAAATGTATCATGTCTCATGTAATAACTCAATCATTGTTTCAACTGCAGAAAAGGTGTCAATAAAACAGCTTCTGAACAATATGTCACTTAACGTTGCATTTAAGTCTAACCACCCAGTTCTAGGCTACATATCGAGGTAGAGTTGATTCTAGAGACTAGAAGGTTTAGATGTCAGGACAAGAAAGAAAGAGTTCAGAGCAGAAGCCTTTATAGAGTTCTGATAAGTAAACAGGACTCAAGCTGAGCTCAAGCAGAAGGAATCCCTGATAGTGTGTGGGGTGGAAGAAGTCAAAGATCACAGGTCCACTACTGCAGCATTAAGAGCACATTTACCACACAGTTAATCAAATCTTCAGTCAGCCACCCAGATCACTGCCCTCTGAGGGACCTCAGCAACACAGACCATCTTAAAAACATCTTACACTGCATAGACATAGATAGACATAGACAAGCATGACTATTACTACAACTCATACTTGTGGGCCGTTTACAACCATTTCAGGTAATCCGATCACAAGTGGTCAGGCAAATTGATTGCTGTTTACAATTGCTTGTAACATGCGTCTCTTGTGATCGGATTTCCAAGGGTCTCTGATTTTGTTAATACATAAATCACTTGTCAGTGCGCCTAAAGTAAAAGTTCTTCTTTGGCAAAATTACATTTCCTTAATAGCCTAAACACAGGATTCACACACACACACACACACACACACACACACACACACACACACACACACACACAAAATAAACTAAATGCATTCAGCTCAAACAAATTGTCAAAAACATACAGCGCTTGACAGCCATTAGGCTATCACATACAAAAACGCTCCCACACAGTACTTTTTTTTTCTTTCCTTCTATTTGTTTTGTTTTTAATTCTCCTTTTTGAAATTTCTCTCTGGTCTGTTTTGCATCCATTACTACTTAAACAACTGAACACCACAACTGCGTAGCTTAATAAGATTAAAGGCAAATAAAATTAAAAAGCACAATATGTAATTTTCGCCACTAGAGGTTGCTTATTCCAAACAAAGGCGTAGCTTGATGACGCAGTGAATGAGCGTGGAATCATGGGAATTGTCGTCTTCACCTCCACAGCCGATGGAAATCCGACGGACTCAGGCAGAAATCATGTTCATGGATGAGCTAATGTATTAAAGTTTTATTAACGTTACGGTGGTATGAAGCAGGATGGGTAGAGAGCTGTGGGAGCGGAACGAGGCGGCTGGTGCAAATGCTAATGAAATACACCTGTGATACACACCGATCGAGTACAGCGAAGCTTTAATTATGCTTATGCTACAGTCGGACGCTTCCGCTCTTTTCGTTGCGTATGTGGGGTAACGCATGACTGTTTTACATGGTTAAAACAATCATACTAAATACATTTGAGTGTGTTGAAAGTTATGTTATGTTATGTTATGTTATGGTTAAAAAATTCTGATTTCTCTGGACTTAATCATTGTTGGAAACATTTGGGATAAGTACATAAGTCAACTAAATATATAACATTGTCTAGTGGTTTTTGGATATTTTAATCTAAAAATCTTACATATTGTGTCTTTAAGCTTTAAATACGTTAATATTTCCATCATTAATGATTTATCTCATCTACCCACAATTAATCAGATAGTTATTTTTTATTACCTGACCAGTGTCCGTGGATTTAACATCACTATCTCATAGCAACTGTGACATTTCCAGCAGAACGCTCATTGTTACTTTAGCTGAACCAGTATACCTCAGCAATGACCAAGCAACCACATACAATGCTCTTGCATCATCCTGGAGACTTTTTTTTTTTTTTTTTTTTTTTTTTTAAATGGGCAAGCCACTCACATTTTCTTCACTAAATGCAAAAATCTAGTTAAATAATATAACACTGTTAACTCCAGTGCTTCTTTACCAAACATGTTTGACACCATAATGGCAGTGTTTTGAAAAAAAAAAACAAAAAAACTGACATTTAGTATGAATATAATTACACACTCTGTATGCTGGGCTGTGAGGTAACGGGAATGGGTAAAAGAGAGTACTTGTTGACAGCTCTTCTTGACCACAACACCCTCTCCAGCAAACACACTCTCACATACACACATTCCCCCTGCCAGGGCTGCACACCAGCCGTACCAGACTCAAGGGCGTGATGCCCATCTTTCCTTAGCTTTGTGTCAGCTTATTAACTCTAAGCTGTTCTCTAAAACCATCTTAGTGGGACAGCAGAAGCCAAAGAAACCAATCCTGTCAAAAGTTAGAGCCATAGTCAACAAATCATACCATTACCTGCAGCAATGGCCACAGCTTTAGCAAGGACAAAGTCACCTGCCAACTCCTGTTTTTAAAGTCACTATGAAATCAAAATTTAAAATAATTTTTTTAATGGAATATTGCAGTGTCTATTATAAATTATTTATCAGTGCACTTTTTAAAATAAATAAATAAATAAATAATCTTTAAATTCAGAATAACGTCCCCTCTATTGAAGCGACATCTCTTCTCTGATGATGTGTTTACTGGAGCGAGGGCGGGACAACCCGTCACTCACGAGATCACCACAAATAGCAAAACACAACAGTCCAATCAATTCCCGATGGTGCCCTACATTTTTCTTGTTTAAGAAGCAATTTCACTCTGATATAGGTATATAGGGAAGAAAAGACTATCACAACTTCCGTTTTATGCCGAAGAGATATTAGCCAGTCTGTAAATTCTCCATCGAAAACAAGATGGATTAATAAATGAACACTAATAAATACACACATATAACCAAATAAACTTTGGACGAAGGCAGCAACCCTTTTATCCTTCGAAATAAAATCTCAGTGCTAAAATAAATCTAATATATGATGACCAAGGGGAGAGAAGGGATGACCAATAAATTTATATTTCATTCAATACTGACAAGTATCAAAAAATAGATATTATACCCAATAATTTTTGGTTATGTATCTTTATTCTTATTAGAGCATAATATCAAACTCTATTGAAATCAGTTGTGAGGAGTACCTACAAGTATAAATAAAAATAGTTCAAACTACACTAAAAGTAGATTATTATAATCAATAGATGTTTGCTATGTATTTTTTAATACTTTTTAGAGTATCATTCCATCAGCTTAGCCACAGGCTTACATCAAACTTAAATGAAATCAACCGCGAGGAGTGCTTTTTTTGAGCTGCTACCAATGTAGAGTGTTCCAAATCTGTCACTTATGAACTTCCTTTATGTTTAGAATCTTGTTGTCTATGTAGGCAGTAGACAGATCACTAGTTTTCAGAACAGATCTATAGTATCAGTGCAGAAGTGTGAGGCCTAGTTGGATGGGTGCCTTTATTAACTCTATCCAGCTTCCCCATACTGCACCCCAGGAGGGTGAGAGAGGTAACCACAGACCTGAAGAATGAGCCTGTCTCATGCCAGTATTTTCAATAACACAATTTTAGCCTTTGGTTTCAGAAATCCAGCTTGCAAATATCAGAGGAAAAAAACATCAAATGGAAAATAAAATGAAATATAATAAACAAGGGGAGAGAGAGGAAGAAAAAGAACTTATTTATTACTTTGGGAAAAAATCAGGGATCCTGTTACAGATGGTGTTTAGAGTGCAAACAGAAACTAGCACTATGTGCTCAAGGCTGAATGTAGATATTTGATGTCCCACAGAGAGCCTTATAATTACTGAATATGAACTTTGGGGGGTGGGCACACACACACGCACACACACACACACACACACACACACACACACACACACACACACACACACACACACACACACACACACACACACACACAGGCTGGGTAACCTTAAGACAATCATACTCATGAAGCTCTCCTAAACTTCAGGAGACAAACTTCCATTCAGGGCTTCATAAAGACATACCTGTATGCCTTATATAATCTCATTCAAGTTTGTGGTCGGTAAGATTTTTCATTTCGAAAATGTTTTTGAAAGAAGTCTTGTATGCTCAAAAAAAAAAAAAAATAAATAAAATAATAAAAATACCATTTAAAACAACTGTTCTATTATATTATATCATAACTCTTAATATATTTTAACAAGTAATTTGTTCCTGTAATGGCAAAGCTTACTTTTTTTTCAGAATCATTACTCCAGACTTCAGTGTCACATGATCCTTCAGAAATCATTCTAATATGCTGATTTGCTTCTCAAGAAACATTTCTTATTATTATAAATGTTGAAAACAGTTGTGCTACTAAATATTTTTGTGGAAACCATGATACTTTATTTTTCATGATTCTTTGATAAATAGAAAGTTCAAAATAACAGCATTTATTTGAAATATTTGATCAATTTAATGCATCTATGTTAAATAAAAGTATTAACTTAAAAAAAAAAATGAGCAGAAATATATGTACATTACATACTTACATGTATAGTAATATTGTCCAGTGCATGTTGTATTTCATCTCCTTTCTAAACACTTCCAGTTCATTTAAACAGAAACCTGAGGTTTTAATGGGATAGTTTCCCCAAAAAAGAAAATTCTATTCATTTAAAATTAATTTATTCCATAAAATCCATTGTCCATACAATGACAGTCAATGTTGTTTTGGCCCCACAGACTTTCAAAACATCTTTCTTCTTATTTCGCAGAAGAAAGAAAGTCATACAAGTTTTAAACGACATGAGTGATGACAATTTATTTTTGGGTGAACTATCTCTTTAATAAAAATAGAGATGCAGCAAGCAATAGGTAGTGCTACTCTTTTTTTTTTATATAGCTTGGTTGCAAACAAGTGATTAGCATAATGGTTTACATGTTAGTAAACACCTTTTCCCTATTTTTCCCCCAGAGCGATGATGCCCACTGGAGAGTTGAAGGTTTATAAGCTTGAGTGCTGATTGCTGTTTAGCTGTTTGGCGGTTTGGCTGATGCGGCCAGTCTGGCCTGCTTCTGCATCATGTTTTTCCTGATTTGTTTTAATGAGTTCCTATGGGCTGAGCTTTCCCGCTGATCTCTTTACAGCCACAGGAACCAGAAACTCCATCAAAAAGAGTCTGTGAAAACTAATAACGGAGGAGCGAGGGGATATTAGTCTGGAACGCTCTTTTTTGCATGTTCTAGCGTGGTTAAGATATTTTGATAAGTTCAACCCTCTAATAAATTTTTTTCCCTCAAATCTCTCTCAATCTCTGCTTTTTCTTCTCTCTTGGCTTGCTGTTTTCCACATTTCCCATTAAGGTCTCTGTCCTTCTTCTCTACCCACGTCTCCCTCACTCCCTCTGTCCTCAACATATTTGACCCTTGGCCTGTGATGTTATGCACACGCGTGTATCTGCCCCAGACGTGCCTCAGTGAAAGCATTTCCTTTTCACTTTTGCATCCTCAGAGAGCTAAACACCCACTGAAGTACTCCAATCCAAGCTGCCTCAACTCTACTGATGCTTAAAGAATCTCTCTGTTTTTCCCCAAAGCCAAACACAGAGTGTTTACTGAGTGCTTTTGCCAGTTAGGCTGTTTAGACTGTTTACTCACTCACTCACTGCACCTGCAGACACCAGAGTAAACTATAGAGTGTACATTACCAACAGCAGAACACAACCACCAAGCTTAAAGTGAACAGTAAACTTTGCATTAAGACAAAATACAAAAATTGATATACATAGAACCTCATATTCTGATAATCTAATTAACGTAACATTAGTATCACTACTGTTTGTTTGAAACAATCCTTTGTTCATTAGAACAATAAAGCTTCTTAGAATCTAACAAAGACAGACAGACTGGTGGTTAGTTGACTGGTCAGATGGATAGATCAGTGTATGGATGGATGGATTGGTAGACGGATGAATGGATGGATTGGTAGACGGATGAGTGGACTGATGGATAAACGGATGGATCGGGGATGGATGAATGAATGAGTGGATGGATGGATCGGTAAATGGATAAGTGGATGGGTTGGTAGATGGATCAATAGATGATCGGTAAATGGATGAGTGGATAGGTCGGTAGATGGATCAATGGACGAGTGGATGGATGAACGGATGGATCGGTAGATGGATAAGTGAATGGATGAAATAATGGATCGGTGGATGGATGGATGGATGGATGGATGGATGGATGGACAGATGGATGGACGAGTGTATGCATGAACACACAAGGACATATACTCAATTATACACTGCTCAAAAAAATTAAAGGAACACTTTGAAAACACATCAGATCTCAATGGGGAAAAATATCATGCTGGATATCTATGCTGATATGGACTGGGTAATGTGTTAGGAACTAAAGGATGCCACATTGTTCGATGGAAATGAAAATTATCAACCTACAGAGGACTGAATTCTAAGACACCCCGAAAATCAAAGTGAAAAATGATGCAGCAGGCTAGTCCATTTTGCTGAAATTTCATTGCAGCAACTCTAAATGCTACTCAGTAGTTTTTATGGCCCCCACATGCTTGTATGCATGCCTGACAATGTCGGGGCATGCTCCTAATGAGACAATGGATGGTGTCCTGGGGTATTTTCTCCCAGAACTGGACCAGGGCATCACTGAGCTCCTGGACAGTCTGAGGTGCAACCTAGCGGTGTCGGATGGACCGAAACATAATGTTCCAGAGGTGTTCTATTGGATTTAGGTCAGGCGAGCGTGGGGGCCATTCAGTGGTATCAATACCTTCATCCTCCAGGAACTGCCTGCATACTCTCGCCACATGAGGCCGGGCATTGTCGTGCACCAGGAGGAACCCAGGACCCACTGCACCTGCATAGGGTCTGACAATGGGTCCAAGGATTTCATCCCGATACCTAATGGCAGTCAGGGTGCCATTGTCTAGCCTGTAGAGGTCTGTGCGTCCCTCCATGCATATGCCTCCCCAGACCATCACTGATCCACCACTAAACCGGTCATGCTGAACGATGTTACAGGCAGCATAACGTTCTCCATGGCTTCTCCAGACCCTTTCACGTCTGTCACATGTGCTTAGGGTGAACCTGCTCTCATCTGTGGAAAGCACAGAGCGCCAGTGGCGGACCTGCCAATTCTGGTGTTCAATGCCAAATGCCAATCGAGCTCCACGGTGCCGGGCAGTGAGCACAGGGCCCACCAGAGGATGTCGGGCTGTCAGGCCACCCTCATGAAGTCGGTTTCTGATTGTTTGGTCAGAGACATTCACACCAGTGGCCTGCTGGAGGTCATTTTGTAGGGCTCTGGCAGTGCTCATCCTGTTCCTCCTTGCACAAAGTAGCAGATACCGGTCCTGCTGATGGGTTAAGGACCTTCTACGGCCCTGTCCAGCTCTCCTAGAGTAACTGCCGTCTCCTGGAATCTCCTCCATGCTCTTGAGACTGTGCTGGGAGACACAGCAAACCTTCTGGCAATGGCATGTATTGATGTGCCATCCTGGAGGAGTTGGACTGCCTGTGCAACATCTGTAGGGTCCAGGTATCACCTCATGCTGCCAGTAGTGACATTGACCCTAGCCAAATGCAAAACTAGTGAAAAACAGTAAGAAAAGATGAGTAGGGAAAAAAAATTCAGTGGCCTCCACCTGTAAAACCATTCCTGTTTTGGGGGTCGTCTCATTGTTGCCCATCTAGTGCACCTGTTGTTAATTTCATTAACACCAAAGTAGCTGAAACTGATTAACAACCCCCTCTGCTACTTAACTGACCAGATCAATATCAATATAAATATCAATATATTAAAAAAGTTTTCCTTTAATTTTTTGGAGCAGTGTACATAAAACACTAATAGACAAAGGATGGATGGATGGATGGATGGATGGATGGATGGATGGATGGACCAATGAATGGAAAGGTTGTTGGTTGGATGGATGGATGAAATGGATGGAGTTGGGTGGATGAATGTATTAATAAATGAATGTATGAATGAATACTGCAGATGGATGAATTAAATAATGGATGGATGGGTGAATAAAAGGATGGATGGATGGATGGATGGATGGATGAACAGACGGATGAAATGAAGGATGGTTCAATGGATGGAGGGATGCCAGTTTCTCATGACAAGTATATATTCTAGAGTACAGAGTGATATAACTGAAGACTGAAGTGCTGGAATAAACTCCTGTGAAATCTATTAAACATCTAGGAGCTTTACGTAACTACTGCCACAGAACAGTGCCAGCAGAAAAATATCTATGAACTTAATTCACAGATTATCCAGCTCCAATAACAATGGAGATTGATACTTCAGGGCGCATAACTGGTTTAACATGATTTCTGGTGATCTTCTGAGATTCAAGGTGCTGTTTCAGCAAGTATCGATTGTCCTTTAAAGCCATGAATACTTGAACAGTATGTACTACAGAGACAAAGAGACAGTGAAGGAGAGACCTACAGAAATCCCTTAATTTTTAACTCTCACAATAGAGATATGTAGTGCATTGCATTCAGGATATCATAAAACAGAATTCTATAGCCTGTTATTGACAGATCAGTGAACTGTGCGATTGGCTAACCTGCAGGAGGAGTCTCTCAAAAGCAAGGCAGGCATCCCAGCACGAGAGAGCGGGATGACGGAGAGCTTGAGCAGCAGCCAGTCCCAGCTGTAGGACACCACTGTGACTTTCCAGAGCCTCCCAACTGTCCCGAAACAACTGAACATATGAACAAAGCTGTTCGGCTGTAACCCGCCCTGAGAAAAGAGAGAAAAACATCAGCATCTTATTCAAGTTGTCTGGATTCAACAGTTACTCAAAAAAAACATTCAGTCTTTCTGAATTCAGTGTTTACCTTCAATTGTATCTCTGGTGTCAAACAAAACTTCAAACATTGTTTGAACTCCAGAGAAAATGTACTTCAGTCCCCATCAATGCAAATCCATTACCAACACACAGATTTACTGGGCACACACACACACACACACACACTCTGGTAAAGGAAAAAACTAATTCATCCTGTAGAACAGTCTCTTTAGTGTGTGTCAAACTCACCAATACTTATGATACTACACCAGACCATAATATTATCACTAGGAACTGACTCAACATAACTCAATGTGTGTGTACGTTTATTTGCAAATGTATGCATATGTTTGGTTGTAACAATTTAAATAAAATCAATTATGAATTACTAAGTAAAACCATCTTTACAATGTGAAAGTACAAAGTGATGCCTAAATTGTAAATTAGTCATTCTTTTGAACCAGTTCTTTCTCATGATTTGTTCAAACTGATTCACTACTAAAACATAAAATGCCTCATGAGCAATTCTGGGAACACTTCTAAATTAATTGTTGTTTTAACCTGTTCATTGAAATTCAAATGAAATGATTCACTAGAATTAGATTTGGACCTTCCAATGCTAATCAAAGCAGGGGTTTATTGAGTTTAACTTAAACAGATTAATACCTACATTACTGTAAACATGCACACTGTGGGAGGCAGAGGAGAGAATTTTTACCTTTGGTAAAATGACCACTATTAGCACACACTACTGTTCAAATGCACCACCAAACCATAACATGCATGTTTTTGTTCCTCCATCTGTGTTGAGACTGTGAGTCTGGATGAATGATGGATCTAAAGTTCACACTGTAATGTAACATCATGTATGAGATACAAGCCAAAATATAAGTGTATATGTGATTTAGGCTGATGTATTTCACAGTCAAAGTGTTTGTATGTGGTCAACCTCTTCTGAGCTTATTTATTATGTTGGCACAGTTCAGCCAAAAACACT
Source organism: Ctenopharyngodon idella (assembly GCF_019924925.1). Taxonomy (NCBI): domain Eukaryota; kingdom Metazoa; phylum Chordata; class Actinopteri; order Cypriniformes; family Xenocyprididae; genus Ctenopharyngodon; species Ctenopharyngodon idella. Next base: position 15,622,115 of record NC_067239.1, on the reverse strand, counting down.
CCAACACAGAAACACATCCTCATTGACCCTGGGAGTTCTCTTAGGGGTTGAGATGGAGAGAGGGAACAAGAAAGATATTTCATGTAGTTCAGCAGCTCATTCCATTTCGGTCTATGTAACTAATTGGTTATCCTTTCAGCTAATAATAAATATGAAAAAAAAAAAAAAAAAAAAAAAAAAAAAACCATAACTAGCCATATCTAATTTCATGTTTTATCCAATAAAAAAACAAATGATAAACAACTGTTTCTGTACAGTTACCCCATATTGTAAATCATACTCAAATTTCTAAAGATAAAAGTTTGGAAAACATAAAATCAAAAAACAAAAAGAGGGAAAAATGGGGTGGGGGGTGGAGGCTGAGGGGTTAACACTGAGACAGGGGGTTGGGTTCACATTCACGCATACAGCCACTTCGCCATGTTGATGCTATGAACTAGCACCAGATGTGGGAGTATATCCTGTGATCCAATGCAGCCAATGTTTGCTTCAGCCCAGCCAAATGCTCATACACACAAACAAGAGACAGAAAGAGCAGGGACAGAACGAAAGCTGGCTAGAAAATTACTAGAACAAGCAGTGTACCAAAAGCAACAATCAGGCAGACATCCAGAGGGCGGTTACATGATAGAAGATTGAGATTGAATCATTGGCGGGCCGAGCACCGAGCCCTGTGGTTCTCCTGAGGGTAATTTTCTTAAGATGACAGGATCACAAGATGGCTCCAACCTCATTATGGACCACATTTCACAAGCATACAATTCATTTGTATTTTGTAACCGTGCCTCTCGAGAAACACTTACTTCTATGAGCGTAATTCATTTAAAAATAGAAAACAATGAAATCACAACTGTTAATGAGACGTCAAGGTGTAGAATTAGGACGTGCACATCAGACAGCATTCTTCAGATAAAAGTCAAACTCTAGGTGGGGGTAAGTGGGTCGACTGACCTACAGAACTGCAGTAAAATCTGGATGTGCAAGTCTGGAGATGGTTTAGTTTATGGGTCTAGAACCTTCTCCAACTACTGCAAACTAATTGCCTAAAAATTTCTGCAGGGCAAAGAGCAGATGCACATGAAATCTGTTTGACAACTGGCAAAACAAAAAGACAGTCAGGCTAATCCAAAAAGGCAGAACCACTAACCCCTTAAAGCCTTTTTCTCAATAATGAACCGTTCACCAGCTCATTTGTATGCAATGAATCAGGGAAAATGCAGTGCTCTGATGTCTATGGCCACATTCTGAGGGTGGCTGGGTTAGGGAAAATGGTGGCACTGTCTAGAAAGACCAATCAGATTTTGCCATCTCATAAAATAATGTTGAGAAAATGGATTTTGTTCCAGAAATATCCAAAGACTGAAAAGGGCTATTATAGATTGAGTCAGCTTTAGAAAGCTCTAGCAAAATACCCAAGAATCACTCAGCATAATGTGCCGGGCACAACTTCACCAGGAAAAAGAGAGAGAGTGAGTTGTTCCAAGCAGACCGAAAACTGTAAGAGAAAGGAGACACGGAGGACTAACCATCACATGACCTTGAAACAAGGGCTGAACGTACATAAACACACACAGGGCAGCAATGACCCAGAGCATGTACACGCAGACAAGCACACTCATGTTCACATGGCAGAAAAATACCACCAGAGTTCACATACATGCAAAAATAAAGACCACCAGAGAACAATTTATGACAACCCATCAGAATAATGCATCTGATGCTACAAGATGAAGCAAAACAAAATTTATAACAGCTGTGACTACATTGCAAAGAAAAATACTGTGTGTGTGCATGTGTGTGTGTGTGTGTTTGTGTGTGTGTAACTTGTACTGTTTGATACGCAGTATGATTGTTCTGGCACTGTAAAAGTTCTGTTGGCTTGGAGATCAGGAAATAACTGTGATCCAGTGAGAAAGGTTGGCTAAAGTTTCTGTACTGTAATAGTGTGTGCGCTTTGGAAGAACAGCCCTGTGTGTTGTTGAATCAGAATCATGTTTAGCAATACAAACCCATATTGGTATCATGATATTCTCTTTCTCTCCTGAGCAAAAAACACAGCGACAGATGTGGATGCTGTCACACTAACCAGAAGGGCACTCGATTTATAGGATTTGACAGTTAAATATGCAAAAAATAAATAAATAAATAAAAAATACAGAAACAGAAAAAAGGGCTGTCTTGTTTGCATTCGTAAGACCATAAATGAGATTAAATGCAACAAGTGTGAGAGTCAGTTTAGAGGTTAAGGTCCAATGAACTGTCATTTAGGTTGTGTGCCTTATTTGCTAGATATTCAGATTAACTGTGCTGGTTGACTGATGAACTGTTAAACTAAGGGTGTGTTCACAGTTGTAGTTCAGTTCACTTGGATCTGTTGTCCCAGACCAAAAAAGAAAATGATTTAGTCCTGGTGCGCTTAGCATTCACACTGTCATTTTTAAGACCAAACCTAAAGATACAATACAAAAAAACCCCAGCTTTTATGATGTATATTTTGCAACGAAACTTACTGAACATCTAAAACGATGCTGTGTTCTGGACTAAACGCGCTCGTTGTATGTGTGTGCATATGATGGTATTTTTACCAGCTGAGAACTCGTGAAAAGCTTATAAAACATGTACAGGAGTCAAAACAGTGCCAGGAATTCCTCCATTGCACACAAATGAAGTTCTGTTGCAAGAAGACATGGTAAAGTCCAACATCTGTACCAAACTGTAATGGACAACATTGCGACTATGATGAGAAAAAAACAGGTATGCTTGAGCATTCTGTCCTTTTTAGGGGCGAATCTTGTGATTCATATCCTGTATTTGGTTTGTTTAGATGTCTTTGGTCTGTGTTACGCTTATATTTCAGTCAAACCGCACCAGAGGTTGTCTGGAAGCAGACTGAGACCCACATTTTCAGGGCTCTCGGTCTGCTTGTTTGGTGTACACCATTTGGATGGCAGCATTCACACTTATTCAAATGAACCACACTAACAGAGCAAGAGTTTGTTTTAATTGAAACAAACCTATCAAGTCTGAACACACCAAAAAACTGTTGCACTAAACTAAAACTGATGGAAAGCTGTTGCACTACTATTGCTGAACTAAGTCACTAACTAAAACTGGAGAGAAAAGTAAAACTAAAATTGTTACCTTAAACTAATCAAACACAGTGCATTAAACTAACTAAAACTTGTGCAAAGCTGTCACACTAATGCTGTTAAACTAAACTAATGAGGCTTGGTGAAAACATTAAACTGGTTAAAAAACAGTTACATTAAAAAGGTTGAACTTAAAGTAATGAATTAAACTAAAAATGGTTAAAAAAAAAAAGAAAAAAAAAAAAGAGTTGTTACTGTACACTAAAACTGTTCAACTAAACTAACTGGTTGAAAGCTGTTGCACTAATATTGTTTAACTAAACAAACCAGGCATTGTGGAGAAACTAATACATTAAACTAAAACTGTACAAAAACTATAAAACTAAAATGGTTGAAAAGACATTTACACGATATTGCTAACTATACTAACTAACAAAAAAAAAAAAAAAAATGTTACACAAAAACCATTGCACGAACTAAACTGGTTGAAAAACTGTAAAACTTAATCAGCTCTGAAACTGTTAAACTAAAACAAAACTGGTGAAAAACACTAAAATTGTTGAACTAAACTAACTAAAACTAAAATTGTAGAAAACGGTTACATTAAATGTGTTAAAAGTAAAAATGGTCAAGCTAAACTAAAACAAACGCAGCAACAGGCAAACCCAAACCTTTAGGTTTTTCCACAAGTCTTCTACTCATTTTCAACTCACTATTCACACTGATTATAGTTATTGTGTTAGTGTGTATTTAAGAGCTCTGTGAACGTCTTACAGGCCTGTGAGTATTTTTACCCCTCATTTCAGACTCTATTGCTTAACTTATGAACAGCAGAGCACCTCTAGAACATATGTGTGTGTGAGCTTGTGATCCTAACATGAGGTTCATATTTTCTCAGTGGCCACATGGGCGTTCTGCCCATATGCAATGCTACATGATGTCTGAAGGGGGTGCTGTGGGTCTTTGACTAAAAACCACTGAATCTCACTTGCTCAGTCTAATTTTTTTTCCTCTTTTCTTCTCTTTCTGTCTTTAACACTCAGTCTCTCTCTCTCTATTGTTCACTATCTTTGTCATGGCCATTGAAGTGAAATGTTTATTAAGAAGTTTTTGAATACACACTTTTGTCTTGTTTCTCAGTATTCTGCAGCATCTGAAAGAGTGAAAAACAGCTCCAGTAAATATAAAAGAAAGTTCTGTAAAGCCACATGAGGCTCTTTGTTTGGGCAGAATGCCTAATTTTTATTCTGACAGCAATTAAAAGTTCATCCCATCACTGTCATTTGCGGGAAAAAATTATCTTTGCTAATTAAACAAACTCTGAATTTCTGAAGCCTTCTGGATTTCCACTCTCAATGATCCTGTAGTGTTCTGAGCATTTTTATTATCCATAGGGAATAGGTATATTTAAGATGATGTTCTTGAGTGCCTCATATAGTCTGTGTGTGTCTATCAGCTCTAAATATGGCCCATGGCCTTACCCAGACTCATTTTGATTGGCAGGTTCTCTTTGCTGGCTGCCTCCACCAGTTGCCTCCTCACTTCCATCACTGCCTCCTTTTGCTTAGCAACCAGCATTGTCTCCCATAGCAACCGTGCAGAGCCAGATCTGTGGAAAACAGGCCAGGTAATAAGGGGTCATCCTCTTATTTCTTATTCGCATAACACATAAAGGCAGGAGCTAGAACGACTTTAAAACAACCAAAAACATTCAAATCAGATATTAATAAAACTGATTTGTATTATATATATATATATATATATATATATATATATATATATATATA